>NW_016157566.1:68544-133078 GCF_001687245.7 Rhagoletis zephyria | reverse complement strand
GCAAACTAGAATGCTGCATCGTAGGCAGCTGAAATATGGAATGAATATCCAAAAATTCTTTTTCTACCATTACTTTCTGTGAAAATTTGTGTCGCATAAAAATCATGTTTTGCTATGTTCAATTTGCAGCGAAGTTGAAGTCAGTCAATGAAGTGAAGTACAAGAGTGAGGAAGTGCAATTTTAAGCTTAATTAAATATGCATGTATGTACATACCGATTTTTAAGTAAAATCTAAATACCTAAATACATACATATGTATGTATAAAAACTGATTTATAAAAATTGTAATAAATTTTAATCTTTTAAGACATTTTCTGATTTCAATTTAATGTAAATAAGTATGTACTTATCTAGGCATTCTACATTAGTTTCTCTGTAAGGCATTTTTCGTTCGCTTCTCCGGACTCTGTTTATCCTTGCGTTTTCCCTTCGTTCGAAGGTAATGCTGCGGGTAAGGGCTTACGGCCAATGACATGCCCATGTTAAAATAATGCCTTCTTGAAGCGAAAGGGCAAGCCTTCGCCTAGCTCGTTTCTGTGGTAATCGTGTTTTTTGCTGGGATACCGCTCACGAAAATTAACACCATTAGAATGCTTTTGCTATTTTGTAACAGCAGCCTTTGCCATGAGTTCGGCTGTTGGTGTGCATGTGTGAGTGTGTAAGTAAAGGAAGTGAAAGTAGCCATAAACCCTTTATCAACTCAACATACCAACTGAGGTGTGAAACGTGGCTAACCCTGCGGTTCGATAAGGCAGTGGCGCGCGTGTGGGTGTATGGTTGCATGGTAGTAAATTGAGTGGCTGATCATCGGAGATTTTTGAGTGGGTGCGGCATGAGTGACACGCTCGGCTAGCTTGGACAGAAAAATTAGAGCGGAGGAAGCCCGAAAACGTTAGTCATAAATAAAGTCACGGTGCCTTGTAAAAGGAGATAGAGGTAAGTTTATGTGATTGTTATACAAGATTAACTTTAAATAAAAGAAATGGGTTTCTCCAGTTGTGTTAAATTTAATCCGTGGCCAATTGAGTAAAAAAAATGTGATTTATATTGGAAGGAATTTCCTTCATCCCTGGTCAAGTTTGGTTTGCAGACAAACCGGTTTCGGCATTGTGCCATCTTCAGTGTAATTTTTCGTTCTGTCTGGTTCGAGTTTTTGTCCTTAATTTATGTTCACTTATCTTAGGTAATGTCATCATAATCATAAACCACAAATCGGCCCCAAGCTACAAACTATCAAGATATTTAAAAACTATACGAAAGGATAACCTTGGATTGCCCAATAAGTACACAATATCTAGTACAACGGAATTGATTGAAAAATTAAAAGACTCAGTTATCACGATGGATACTAAACTGGTATCATTCGACATAAAAAATCTATACCAATCGATACCCATAACGGAAACAATAGATATCCTATTCAAAATACTGACAGAAAAATCAGGAAACAGAGAAATCTCCGTGGAGATAACTAATGCACTCAGAACGACGTTGCGTCAAAACTACTTTAAATTTAATAACAACGTATACATGCAAACAAACGGGCTAGGCATGGGCAACCCCACATCGGCGATCCTTATGGAGGTATTCATGCAGAATTTGGAAGAAAGGTACATGGAGTATCTTACGTCACAACTAGGAGCGACGTTCTACGCCAGATACGTTGATGACATCATATGTCTTATAACAAAGAAAAATGAAAAACAGATATTGAAATACCTCAACAAACAGCACAGCAACATAAAGTTCACAATGGAATAAGAAATGGAAGGAAAGCTTAATTACTTAGATCTGACGATCAAAATAAATAAAAAACACCAGTTGTCTTCAATATCAAATTTTTAGGAAGCCCACAGCCACAGATACAATGATACATAATACTTCGAACCACCCTCATCAGCATAAAAAAGCCGCCTTTAGACAAATGATCAATAGAATTGAGCAGGTACCACTAACAAAAGAAGGATACAAAAACGGACTGAACGCAATATATGCCATAGCGGCTAATAACGGATACAGGAGAGATCTGGTAGATGAAATCCGAAGGGAGCACAAAAACAGAAAGCCAAACAAAGAAAAAAGCAATGACACAATTGGGCAGTATTAACCTATACTGGAAAGTCAACGTACAAACTAGCAAAGCTGTTCCAGAAACACAACCTTCGCACATCATTCAGAACAAATAACAACGTAGGATGAATACTACGAAACACCAGAAGAAGGCCCATTGGATAAACAAGGAGTGTATAAACTAACTTGCAAATGCCAGCATAGTTATATAGGTCAAACAGGACGGAAAATAAAAACAAGATTTCGCGATCATATAAGGGACTATAACAAAAATATACAATACCAGAGTCAACTTTTGCTAACCACATGTTTAACAACAAATGTTCACCAACGCAAATAAGAAAGTCAGCGAACTACTGCATGTACAACATAAAGGCCAACGACTAAACGTACTAGAAAATATGGAAATATACAAACTAAAAACCTTCGACNTTCTAGGTTCGGGTTGGCGAGTAGTTCGGTAGGGGAGTCACTGAGGAAGATTTGTTGTCTTAGTGGTGCTAAGGAAGGGCAAAATTCACCGATATGTTGTGTGGATATTCGTGTGTTAGTTTGGCAAATGGGGCATAGCGGTGAAGTGGTTTTGTCTATGCGGTACAGGTGAGTGAATTTAGTGTGGCCTAGTCGGAGCCTTATGATTTTAATTTGGTCTAGTCTTGTAAGTGAGTCTTGTGGGGTATATTTAAGGTAGTTACAGTTTATGTGTTGTTTTTGGTATAGTTGTTGATACCAGTTCGATGCTAGTGGCAGAAGTTTTTGGTGTTCTATTTGGAGTTCGTATTTTAGGAATTGTGTAATATCTTTTGGGTTCGTGTTTGGAGTAGTTATGAGTGGCAGGCGAGCAGCTGTTTTGGTCGCTGCGTCTGCCAGTTCGTTACCCTTAATGTCAGAGTGTCCAGGTGTCCAGAGGAGTTTTATTTTTGGGCTATGTTTGATTAGAAGGGATCTGATGGAGCTTGGGTATGGGTCGTGGTTGTTTATATTAGAAATTGAATTCAGTGTTGAGAGCGAACCTGAGCAGATGATGAATTTGCCCCTTTTTTCTTCAAGTATTTTTATTGCTTCTAAAACAGCTATGGTTTCGGCTGATAGGATGGAGGAGTAGAGGGGTAGAACTCCGGATTTGAGTATGGTGGTGTCTGTTGTTATGGCATAGGTTGAGAGTTTATTTGATTGTGAGCCATCGGTGTAGATAAAAGTGTGGTTTTTAAATTTTTCTTTGATTTTCAGGAATTCTTGTTTGTATATGGACTTAGGCGTGTCAGATTTATTATTAGTTTTGAGGGAGGTGATGATAAGGTTTGTAGGGAGTTTCCAGTTTGGTTCTAGGTTGTGTTTTTGGGTATAAAAGGGGAGGTTGAATCGGATGCATATTGATACTATTCTATCGAGTGTTGATGCCATATTTTTTCTACGCTTTGGAGTCTTTTTGTACTTTTTTATTAGATTCGAAAGTGGTGTATCGTAGGAATATATAAGTGTTTTGAAGAGCTTAGCTGTGAGGTGTTCGTATTTGTGTTCTATCGTATGCATGTTTGCTTCTAGAAGCATATGTTTAACTGGGGTCGTGCGAAAAGCGCCCAGTGATGTACGAATAGCAGAGTTGAGTTTTGTTTTAACTATGTTCAGTGTAGATTTGGGTGAGTTTCCGAACAGGAACAGGCCATAATCAATTTTTGAAATTATGATTGCTCTGGTTATATTAAGTAGTGAGTGGGTGTTGCAATTAAATTTTGGGCTAGAAAGGCATTTAATGATATCGAGCCTTTTTGAAAGTGATGTTACTAGTTCGTTTAAATGGGAGTTCCATCTATAATTCNCCTGAGCAGATGATGAATTTGCCCCTTTTTTCTTCAAGTATTTTTATTGCTTCTAAAACAGCTATGGTTTCGGCTGATAGGATGGAGGAGTAGAGGGGTAGAACTCCGGATTTGAGTATGGTGGTGTCTGTTGTTATGGCATAGGTTGAGAGTTTATTTGATTGTGAGCCATCGGTGTAGATAAAAGTGTGGTTTTTAAATTTTTCTTTGATTTTCAGGAATTCTTGTTTGTATATGGACTTAGGCGTGTCAGATTTATTATTAGTTTTGAGGGAGGTGATGATAAGGTTTGTAGGGAGTTTCCAGTTTGGTTCTAGGTTGTGTTTTTGGGTATAAAAGGGGAGGTTGAATCGGATGCATATTGATACTATTCTATCGAGTGTTGATGCCATATTTTTTCTACGCTTTGGAGTCTTTTTGTACTTTTTTATTAGATTCGAAAGTGGTGTATCGTAGGAATATATAAGTGTTTTGAAGAGCTTAGCTGTGAGGTGTTCGTATTTGTGTTCTATCGTATGCATGTTTGCTTCTAGAAGCATATGTTTAACTGGGGTCGTGCGAAAAGCGCCCAGTGATGTACGAATAGCAGAGTTGAGTTTTGTTTTAACTATGTTCAGTGTAGATTTGGGTGAGTTTCCGAACAGGAACAGGCCATAATCAATTTTTGAAATTATGATTGCTCTGGTTATATTAAGTAGTGAGTGGGTGTTGCAATTAAATTTTGGGCTAGAAAGGCATTTAATGATATCGAGCCTTTTTGAAAGTGATGTTACTAGTTCGTTTAAATGGGAGTTCCATCTATAATTCTTAGTGAAGGTAATTTCGAATATTTTAAGCGAGTTTGTTGTTGGGATTGTGATGTTGTTTGAGTGTATGTTAATTGAGCAGTTCTGTTTTCTACATATGTGCAAGTGCTTACATTTGTCTGATGACAGTTTGGCTCTAGAGTAGGAGCACCATTTGTTAACGTTTTCGAATAGTACGCGTAGGTTATAAGTTTGGCAGTTTTGTTTCTTTAGTCCCATTATCAGGTGGAAGTCGTCGGCGTAAGCAGTGAACTTGATTTTTTTTTTCGAGCGCTATTGTGCAATAAAGTTTGTTGTAAGCTATTATAAATAAGATAACCGAAATCGGGGATCCCTGGGGTATCCCATTGAAAAGGGGGTAGATGTCAGAGGTTTTGTTACAAATACGTACTAGTATTCTTCTGTTCGACATAAAGTTAGTTACGTAAGCGATTATTTTTGGGCCTGTTTTCCATTCTATGAGTTGGTCGATTGTTGTATGGATGCCAATTCTGTCAAAGGTAGGGTGGCCAGATGCGCTGATTTAATCAGTACATGTGCTGATTTTTTTCTATTGTACTGATTTTTAAGAGCCCGAAATCAGTACGCAAAATCTACTGATTTTTTGAGTTTGTACTGATTTTGTACTGATTTTTT
This sequence comes from Rhagoletis zephyria, assembly GCF_001687245.7. Lineage (NCBI taxonomy): Eukaryota > Metazoa > Arthropoda > Insecta > Diptera > Tephritidae > Rhagoletis > Rhagoletis zephyria. Next base: position 127,745 of record NW_016157566.1, on the reverse strand, counting down.
ACATTTAATAAATACTTTTGTAAATTGGTGTAATTGACATTTACTTGAGGTTTACATGTTCAAAACAATGGTTTTTGACAATTCATACGTGTGAGCAGATTGAAAGCGTTAATTAAATTTAAACCATTATTAACAAGTAAGAAAGCCTAAGTTAAATACCCGGCGCAAGTATTAAATATATGTCTTTCACCTTGCCGAAAGCAACCGCTACATGGTAAGCCAGGGTGTATCAATTTTGAGTAAATTAGCGTCCTTAAATTTCGAAATATTGNCCCATTGAAAAGGGGGTAGATGTCAGAGGTTTTGTTACAAATACGTACTAGTATTCTTCTGTTCGACATAAAGTTAGTTACGTAAGCGATTATTTTTGGGCCTGTTTTCCATTCTATGAGTTGGTCGATTGTTGTATGGATGCCAATTCTGTCAAAGGTAGGGTGGCCAGATGCGCTGATTTAATCAGTACATGTGCTGATTTTTTTCTATTGTACTGATTTTTAAGAGCCCGAAATCAGTACGCAAAATCTACTGATTTTTTGAGTTTGTACTGATTTTGTACTGATTTTTTACATTTAATAAATACTTTTGTAAATTGGTGTAATTGACATTTACTTGAGGTTTACATGTTCAAAACAATGGTTTTTGACAATTCATACGTGTGAGCAGATTGAAAGCGTTAATTAAATTTAAACCATTATTAACAAGTAAGAAAGCCTAAGTTAAATACCCGGCGCAAGTATTAAATATATGTCTTTCACCTTGCCGAAAGCTACCGCTACATGGTAAGCCGGGGTGTATCAATTTTGAGTAAATTAGCGTCCTTAAATTTCGAAATATTGAAGTTTCAAGCATTTCTGAAATTCACCGTTATATGAAAAGCGGCCGTAATTTTAGTCCGATTTCAATAATTTTCAGCATTTTGCTTCTATGTGGCAAGTACAATAACCACACCGAGTTTCGTACAAATTGGTAGAACGGTTATTGAGATATATATATATGATCATAAGTGGGCGGTGCCACGCCCATTTTCCAAAATTTTATCATAAACGTATTTCTTGGTAAAGAATTGTTTCAAGCATCAATTTTTAATAAACTATCTTTAATATTTACTGATTTATCAAAGATTTCGTATTTCTCTAAATTACCGTTATATGGGATGTGGCCGTGGTTATTGTTCGATTTTAAAAATTTTCGGCCGTTTCGTAGGTTATGTCAAGTCCAACAACTGTGCCAAGCTTGGAAGAAATCGGTGCAGCGGTTACCAAGTTATACACATGTAACCATAAGTGTGCGTGGCTAGGCCCATTTTCCAAAAATTTATAATATTCTTATTTTTCGTCTAAAACTTATTGTAAATATCAATTTTGAGTGAATAATCTTCAGCAGTTACTAAAATATCGCAGTTTTCGTATTTCTGAAAATTACCGTTATATGGGAGGTAGGCGTGGTTATTTCAATACCATCCGTCCTACGCCAGAAAGAAGTTTCGTTAAGTTATCTCAATTTTTACTCGAGTTATCGTGTGCACAGACGGACAGACGGACGGACAGATAGTCACCGCTTAATCGATTTCTCTTTTCATTCTGATCATTTATGTATACATTTGTCTACATCTATCTCGATTCGTTTTGCCTGTTACAAACAACCGTTATGTGAACAAAGTTATAATACCCTTGTGCACAAGTGCGCTCGGGTATAAAAAGGTGTCAGCTTGCAATTGTTTCGTTTCCTAGGATTTCTCAAAATAACAAACTGTTTGGATTCAACCCAACCCGATTTACGATATGCAGCTTTTACAGGAAAAGCTGGTTTCGCCATTAATAAATCTTATGAAAGGTGGTGGTGAGTTAATCATATATTAAGTACACTGAGAAGATGACAATAAGAGATAATCTTTTGATTATAATTAAACATCCACTGAGAAATCGGCTGTCAGTATTTTAAACTTAAGACGACTACTGCTACGGTACAATGTAAGTTCCAAAAATTTGGAAAAGGTGCAAACTACCGACTCTTGGATATGATATATGTAGCTTGACTTTGCTTTTTGATGACTACCTGTAATTTTACTTGCACATACACATTTGACACTATTAAATTTCATTCGTACTCTAACACATTTTTTTTAATTTTCTTAATTTTTATAAATTTTCTAGAAAGTTTGAGACTTCCACTCACATGTCTTTTGTTATAGAATTAATTATATTTTTATAAAAAATTATATTTAAATAAAAAATTTTCAAAACCTCTCAACACATTTTAGTACTATTTTCCTGATCACAGCTGTACATAAATACGTAATACCTTTGATTTGTTTTAAAGTAATGAATTTTTATATTGATAATACAATATCTATTTAAAAGTCTATTAGTTATTTTTTGTTAAAGTAATGCGCTGTTATTTGGTTGTTATATTGTTAATAATAAAAAATACGCTTAAAAATTAGCTGATTTTTATGACTTTGTACTGATTTTTGATCCCAACTGTACTGATTATGTCACTATAATATCTGGCCACCCTAGTCAAAGGCCTTCGAGAAGTCGAGGGAAATGACGGATGTGTGGCTTCTTTTTGCGAGAGATTCCGTTATCAGGTGGTCTGCATAGATCAGACAGTCTGTAACCGATTTCCCCCTTTTAAGTCCGAACTGATTGGGGTGTATGAAATTGTTTCTGGTTACGTACCACCATAGGCGTTTGGCAATAATTTTGTCAAGTAATTTCGCTATGCTGGGATTAAGTGATATTGGTCGGTAAGAAGTAATATTTGTTGTTTTTCTTGGGTTTCAAAATTGGTATAACTAAGCTGGATTTATATGACTGGGGGATGTGGCTATTGAAGATGTTATTGAAATGTTGGGTTAATCTTTGCTTGGTTGTGTTATTCGGTCGTAACCTGGAGTGTCTCCTTTTAAGGTCTGTAGGGCTGACAGTAGTTCGATGCATGTAATGTCGGTTTCTATTTGTTTGGCTGTTGTTGTGATATTGTAGCTTATTTGTCTTGTTTTATATTTGTTGTCTGTAAATTCTTGATTGAAAGATGAGTCGTGTGTGATTTGTGACCAGTGTTGTGCGAAAGTGTTGGCTATATCAAGTTTTGATGTAGTGTATAATCCTGTAAGTGTATTTTGTATGCTGTGTATTGATGTGAAATTTGTAAGGCCACAGAGTGTCCTGATGTTTGACCAGATCGTGGATATGGGAGTAGACGGTTGAATTTCTGTTGTAAATGTAGTTGTGGCTTGCCTTTTGCTTTTTCTAAGTTCCCGACGAAATAAAGCATTTGCTTTTTTAAAGTTAATTACATTTGTCTGGTTAATGTTATTTTTGAGATTTCGCCAAGCGTTTTTTTTTTGAATTCTTTAGTTCTGTTAGGAGTTTACTCCACCAGGGTACATTGCGTTTCTGTGGGTTGGGTGCTGTTTGAGGGATGGCTCTGTGAGCACTTTGGAACAGAATTTTATTCAAGTTTGCTGCTTCTTTGTTAGTCTTGGTGGTAGTTGCGATTTCGTTAGTAATTTGAAGTGTGGATAAGTGGTATGCTTTCCAGTCAGCAAGTTTAGTTCTGAATTGGGGTTTTTTGGGTTATTTGGGATATATGGATGGGGAAGTGGTCACTTCCGTATAAGTCGTCTAGTGTTTTCCAGGAGCTGTTGGGTGCTAAATCGGGTGAGCAAAGGGTAAGGTCTATGTGTGAGAAAGTATTGTGAGTTGTGAAATGTGTGGGAGAATTGTCGTTGAGTAAGATTAGGTTAGATTGGTCTAAGAATTTTAACAAAATGTTTCCTCTTCGGTTATTTTACGAGGAGGCCAGCTGTTGAAGTCACCTGTGATGAGTGTATTAGCATATTGGGAACTGTGTAAGATGTTAAGGTCGTTTAGGGAAAATGGTTTGTTTGGTGAGATGTATACTGAGAATATTGTTATTTTCTTTATAGATTATATTTCTACTGCTGAGACGTCGAATTTGTTGGAGTTAATGTTGAGATTTGAGAATTGTAATGATCGGTGAATTAAAATGGCTGTACCTCCGAATCTATTTGTTGGGTTTTTGAATACTATGTGATAGTTTACTGGTGTGGGGAAGGATTTAACGTTGTAGAGGTGTGTTTCTTGTAATGTTAATATCTGTGGGGAGTATTTTTTAATTATGAGATAAAGTTCGTTGTAATTATTTACATATCTTTTGATATTCCATTGAATTATTTTGAGTGACATATTATATCGTAATGAAAAAAAAAGAGAAATGAAGTAGTTATGAGTTATTTGTGAGTGTATGAATTTAATATAATAGTGTTTTAGGTATGTGCTTATGATAATAGTAACCGTATACTTAGGTGAAAAAATGTTAAATATCGAATGGGTCGAAGTCGTCTTTGTTGTTGTTGTATTGGATTTTGTTGGTTGATTTTGGTATGCTACTTGTGGTGGATTTTTTCAGCTGTGATCGTAGTCTTTTGGGTGTATTTCTCGGCAGTATTCCGATTTTCTGTTTTGGCTTGATTGTTGTTTCGGATTCGGATTCGAATTCGCTTGTTTTACCTGCGAGTTGCATAGCTTCTGCGAGTTGCATAGCTTCTGTTGTAGTAGTTAGTGTAGGGGGTATGGTGGGTGTTTGGTGATTAGTTGCTTCTTTTTCCTGGGTAGTTTGTTCGTGGTGAGTTTTGCTTGGTAGGTGGGTTAAATCGTTGGTGAGTGTAGTTGTGGGGATGGGTGTGTTTGTAATTGACGCATAGGTAGATTTGTTGGGTGGGTGTCTTTGCTTATATAGAGCTTTTGCAGTTTTGTTATCGACATTTGCTGTTACCTTGATCGCTTGAATCTCCTTTTCTTTTATAAAGAAAGGACAGTTTTTGTCTAGGGCTGAGTGATGGTGATCCGAGTTTTTGTTGGTTATGCAGTTTACACATTTTTTGTTTTCTTTGCACATTTCTTGAGTTTCGTCATTTAGGTGATAATATTCGGCACAGTTTGGGCAAGTTTTAGGGTTTTTGCAGTATTTAGCTAAATGATTATATCTCATGCAGTTTTTGCAGCGCATAGGTGGGGGTATATACGGTCGAATCGGTACTTTTAAATACCCGATATTGATTTTAGTAGGTAGCGCGGTAGTGTTAAATGTTAATATTAGTAGACCGGTTTCCACAGGTTGGTTGTCGACTTTTTTGTGTATTTTTTTAACTTCGGTTACGTTTTGGGGAATACGTTCTTGTAAAATTTCATGTTCGGGAATATTTCTCAAATCGTTGCAGTAAATTACACCTTTGGTGTAATTTAGCGATGAGTGTGGAGTAATTTCAACTGTTATTGTATTAGAGAGTGCGACTAAAGTGGTTAGTTTGTTTGCTTGTTTGCTGTTTTTAGTTTTTAGTAGAATTTGGCCAGTGAGAATTTTTTTACATTTTAACACTTCGCCACATGTAGCATCTATTGCTTTTTGTATTAGGAACGGTGATATGTTTTTGAGTGATTCTGTGCTGTTTGTTCTTGTCATCAGTAAGAAGATTGGATCATTCGAGTTTAAGTTGTGTGTTTTTGTTGCATCCCAGCGTAATGGTGGGATATTTGGTGATGTTGTGTTGTCAGGCGGCTTATTCATTTTGATAAGCTGCTTCGAGCAGCAGGAGAGTATGTAACTGCACTATCGTATGTTGTCGTATATTGTTTTAGTTGTTAGTAGATTACTTAAGATTTTGAATTGACTTTGCGTGAAAGTAATACGACTTGCCTTTTTTCCGTTTTGGATTTTTTATGGAGTTAAAAAATAAAAAAATTTAATATTTTAGGCAAAAAATATTTTTTTTCTTCATACATTTATTTTTACCGGCAAAACTGTTGATTATATAGAAAAACGTTATATGAACAGATTAAAGAATTTGTGATTTTTAATTTTTTTAAATTTGTTTGAGCAAAATCGGACTAGTGGTTCTCGAGTTATGTCAAAAAAAGACCACCAAAGGTGACAATTTCCAGCGAAACGCCGGGACACGTATAACTTCTTTTTTACCGATATAACTTTCCCCGGTAGTTTGAACCCTTCCCGATCACTGACCCCTACCATTTGTCTCACAGTGTTATTATTAATCTATACTAATTATATAAAGAGAAGCCCCTTTTTTTTGTAACAGGTAATCTCGCGAACGGCTTATCCGATTTTTATGAAACTTTGTATATATATAGCTTTTAGCAACCACCATGTTTTAGGCCAAAAAAATTTACTTTTTTCCGGTAGGAGGACCAGGAACCGATCTATTCTAAAGTAAGTAGCTTTTTACCTAGATTAGCATATAGGATCCTTTTTTCCGTGACCGTATTTATGGTCTGATTTGCTTAATCTATACTAATTATATAAGGAGAATTCTCTTTACTTTGTAACAGGTAATCTCGCGAACGGCTGTTCCGATTTTCATGCATTTTTTTTATAAATAGCTTTCCGCAACCACCATCTCAAGGCCAAAAAAAATGTACTTTTTTTCTGGTAGGTGGGCCAGGGTCCGATCTAATCGAAAAAATCGTGTTATGGTCCAATTTGCTTAAAATTTGGTACGTAGGTAGCTTTTTTCGTAGATTAGCATATATTCTCCTCTTTTTCCGGGAAGTGGACCAGGACCGATCCAATCGAAGAAATCGTATTTATGGTTCGATTTGCTTAAAATGTGGTACGTATGTAGGTAGCTTTTTGCTTAGATTAGCATATATGATTCTTTTTTCCGTGAAGTGAACCAGAGACCAATCTATTCGAAAAAGTTTTATTTATCGTCCGATTTGCTTGAAATTTAGTAAGTATATGAGGTGGGTTTTATCGAAGGCTGACGTAGCCCAGCCGCTCCAGGGTTGGGGGGAGGTCCCACTAACCCCCACTGAATAAAATACACACAGTAGTTTAATATAGCGAACACAACCAAACACACACGCGGCTGTTCGGCCAGACTGCCGGTACCCTGACGTCCACGAAGAGGGGAGAGAGAGACTAACTGGTCGGCGGCCGGCGTCGTGGTTCAGAGGGCGGAGGCTGTCTAGTGGCTAGTGACCGTGGCGGTGAGAGCGGTGACGGTTCGGTGATTAATGATGATGATGACAGTGAGAGCGGTAGCGAGCGTGATGATGGTAAATGCCCACAGCACATGTACTGCAGCCAATGAGGGCGTCGATGCTGATCGTGACGGCAGTAGCAGTCCCTTGTAGTAGTGACGGCCCGGCGGTGATGTTGACGGCGGCCCAAATAGTGGCGAGGGCGGTAGCGACCTCCCGTAGTGAGAGCAATATTGGCGGCCCTAGTTATAACAACGATGTTAGCGGCAGACAGCAATTAGCGGTCCTCGGTAGCGGTTTGGCTTAGGGGCGGCAATGATTATGGCGGCCCAATGGTGAGGAAGGCGGCAGTCCGGCCCTAATGAAGGACGACGGTGACAACGGCCCTGGATGGCGATGATGTGGCTAGCGGCCCTGAAGGGTGGCGGCTCTTGGCGTTGCTTCCGGCCTGGGACGGCAACGATGCTAGTGGCGGCCCGATGATGAGGAAGGTGGCCACTCGGCCTTAAGAAGCGGTGATAATGATGACGGCCCTGGATGGCGATGATTGGGCTAGCGGTCCTCTTTAATGGCAGCCGGTGGCGGTTCCTCGTTGTAGTCTTGGCCCAGGGCGGCAGTTAATATAGGCGGTCCGAAACGGTCACGGAAGTTACCTACGGAAGCTGGTCGTCAATATGTTCCCACAAACCGCCAACCTATCCCGCAGGCAGAGCCAGGGGCGCTCAAAGTTACACGGCCTAATCCGTCCCGATGCGCTCCGTGCCTACCTACGGCAGCTTGGTCAGTCTGTATTCCCCATGTGCAGAGCCAGGGCCGCTCGAGGTTACACGGCCTAAGCCGTCCCGATGCACCCCGTGCTTACCCATGGGGGTGAGACGGTACGTATTCAATCGTGGTGGGGGGGTATTCCCCCTTTCACAGGCCCCCTCAACCTCTCAGCCTTTCCCGCAGGACAAGCCAGGGGCGCTCGAGGTTACACGGCCTAAGCCGTCCCGATGCACCCCGTGCTTACCCATGGGGGTGAGACGGTACGTATTCAATCGTGGTGGGGGGGTATTCCCCCTTTCACAGGCCCCCTCAACCTCTCAGCCTTTCCCGCAGGACAAGCCAGGGGCGCTCGAGGTTACACGGCCTAAGCCGTCCCGATGCGTTCCGTGCCCACCTACGGAAGCTGGTGCTGGCTGAGTTGGCGTTAATCAACTTAAGTCGGTTGTTAGATAAGCAATTTGAGAAGCGAATGAAGATCGCAATTTTCGGCATGTTTGCGCAACGAATTCTCGCGGAGTATTGGCGTGTACGAATGCTTTGCACTTTTTCGTGCTTCTCTTTGGTTGTTCTAACGTATGGGTGTATGTATGTATGGTTGTATGTATGCATGTAGATCTGTATGTATGCATATAAACATGTAGCGTATGTATGGCTGGATGTGGATATGTATGTACGTATGTATGTAGGAGGCATGTGTTGCCCTGTTTGGAGCGCGGGAGGGGTCTGATGAAATCGGCGGTGACGATTTCCCAAGGTCGTGAGCACTGCATCGTAGCCATCAATCCTTCCGGGCGTCATTGCTCCACCTTGTATGCTGCGCACAACAGGTACCCACGCACATGGTTGCTTACATCTCGATACATCCCTGGCAAGGAGTAATTTTCTTGTGCACCTTCCCGAGGTGTCCTGCCGCGGCGGCGTCGTGGACTTCTTTAAGGATCTTTTCCCTTTGGTTAGCGGGGATGCAGAGCTTCCATTGCGGGACCCGGGAGAGTGGATTTGTTGGTGCTATATGTTGGAATAGTCGGCTGTTGATCCACTGGTAGTCGGGGTTTTGTTGGGGTTGCGTCTGAACTTGGTGTGTCTTCCTGTCGTACCAACTCGTACGTTGGCTATTCCAAGCGAATAGTAGGTCTTCTTCTGTGCTGGGGGCTGGAAGCGGGCACCGTGATAGTGCGTCAGCCACCCCGTTTAAAGATCCCTTTCGGTATTCGATCTCGAAGTTGTATTGTTGTAGCTCAAGTGCACATCTGGCCAGACGCCCGGAGGGGTTTTAGAGCGAGTGGAGCCACTTGAGGGAGTGGTGGTCGGTGAAAACAGTGAAATGATAGCCCCCTAAGTATGGTCTCATTTTTCGAATTCCCCACAGGACAGCCAGACATTCTTGTTCCGTAGCTGAGTAACGCTTTTCTAACTCGGACAGACTTCTACTGGCATAGGCCACAATCTTCTCTTGATCCGAGTGGCGCTGAAATAAGACCACGCCGAGTCCTTCTCCGCTAGCGTCGGTTTGTAGAAAAAATGGTCAGTTGAAGTCTGGGCAGCAGAGTATTGGTGTGGAGGTCAGTTTTCCCTTGAGTGCCTCGAATGCGTTGTTCTGTGATTCGCCCCATGTCCAAGTTTGGTTCTTTTTGAGTAACTGGTTGAGGGGCACCGCGAGTGTGGAGAAGTTAGCGATGAAGCGGCGGTAACAGGAGGCAAGTCCGAGGAAGCGGCGAAGCTCCTTGATGGTTCGGGGCGCGGTCACTTCCCGTACCGCGGCTACTTTTCCAGGGTCGGTGTGTATCCCTTCAGAGCTAACGATGTGTCCCAAGTAATGCAGTTTTTGTTGTACAAAACTGCATTTCTCGAAGTTGGTTTGCATTTTGTGGTTCTGAAGTCTATGAAAGACTTCGCGTAAGTAGGTCATATGTTCGGTGAACGTTTCGCCTAGCACGATGATATCGTCTAAATAGGCGAACACTTTTGATTGCAATTCCGGGCCGAGTATAGAGTCGAGGGCGCGCTGGAAGGTGGCTGGGGCGGAGTGTAGTCCGAAGGGCATTATCTTCCATTGAAAAAGTCCTCGGCCGGGGACGGTGAAGGCGGTATATGGCCGAGACTTCTTGGCTAACGGTATCTGCCAATAGCCGTTCTTTAGGTCGATGGTTGACATGTATTTTGCTTCTTTTAGCTGGTCCAAAATGGCTCCGATTTGAGGCAGTGGGTACGCGTCGGGTTCACTAGCGGCATTGAGTTGACGATAATCAATGCACATCCGCCAGGTTCCTTGTTTCTTTCTGACTAGTACAATTGGTGAGCTGTATGCGCTCCTGGAGGGTTCTACCTGGCTAGCGGTGAGTAATTCGTCCACTTCGGTGTTTATTACCTGCTGCATTGCGGGATTGCGCGGGTAGTAGCGCTGCTTCAGCGGTTGGTTGTGTCGAAGTGTAATGGTGTGTTCGGCGGCTGTACTTGGTCCGGCGATTTTGGAGAACAGCGTCTTGTGGTGGTCCAAGAAGTGGGTTTATTCCTGATTTTGTTCCTCATTTAAGTGAGCCCGTTCTGTTAGGCAACACAATGTGGGTTTGGGCCTCGGTGACGTGTCGGGATTTAGTGGCTGGCCGTCTAAAGTCACAACAATGCCTCGCTTTGACAGGAAGTCCATTCCTAATATCATTGGTTCTGCTAGGTTCGGGATCACTGCTACCGCTGTGCGTGTGAATCGCTCGCTATACTTGATTCTGACGGGGTAGGTGTGTGTACTGGCAACGCATGTCTGATCCGCGAGTTGGACGTTCCGCTTATTAGGCTGAGGTCGGATGTTGAGTCGCTCTAATTGCACGCGCGTGCTGTCGTCTACGTATACTAGAGTGGCTCCGGTGTCCACCAGTGCTCGTACGTGTAGGCCCTCGATGGTGACGTCGGCGTAGAAGCGACCGTCGATACTTCTCCATTCGGATTGCACTGTAGTGGCTTGGGCGATGGGTGGTGCGGTATTGATTGATTTGGGGCATGGCCAGTTTCTGGAGAAAGTTCCGTCTTGACCGCAACGGGAACAGAACAGTCGCCGTGGGTAGTGACAATGGTAACGCTGGTGCCCACGCCTTTTGCAGCACCAGCAGGTGTTCCTTGCGTCGTACCGGTTACTTATGGTGGAAAGGCTGTGTGCCGCTTGTCTACTTTGTCTGGCTTCTTCGTTTTTGAGCAGTTCATACTCATCGGTGAGCTCCATGAGCTCCTCGATGGTTTGGAATTCGCTTCTTTTTACGAAGAGTCGGTATTCGACTCGCAGNTGCGTCGTACCGGTTACTTATGGTGGAAAGGCTGTGTGCCGCTTGTCTACTTTGTCTGGCTTCTTCGTTTTTGAGCAGTTCAAACACATCGGTGGGCTCCATGAGCTCCTCGATGGTTTGGAATTCACTTCTTTTAACGAAGAGTCGGTATTCTATTCGCAGGCCGTCATAAATACGTTCTAGGTGGTTTTCGTGGCACATGACCGGATGTTGTCGGATGAGTGTCTGGAGGGCGAGGATGTAGTCCTTGGCCTTTTCCCTGTGCATCTGTTTCCGCTGGCGAATTGTGTCTTCTAGCTGCGTTATGTGTCGTTTGGGCAGAAAAAATTTTTCCGCCCGGCACGAAATCCAGCCCAGGTGGTTATTTGTGGTAAATGCCCACAGCACGGGTACTGCAGCCAATGAGGGCGGCGATGCCGATCGTGACGGCAGTAGCAGTCCCTTGTAGTAGTGACGGCCCTGCGGTGATGTGGACGGTGGCATAATTAGTGGCGAGGGCGGTAGCGACCTCCCGTAGTGAGAGCAGTATTTGCGGCCCTAGTTATAACAACGGGCCCCTGATGAGTAACGGCGGTGACAGCGGCCCTGGATGGCGATGATGTTAGCGGCAGACAGCAAGTAGCGGTCCTTGGTAGCGGCTTGGCCTAGGGGCGGTAATGATATTGGCCGCCCAATGGTGAGGAAGGCGGCAGTCCGGCCCTAATGAAGGAAGCTGGTCGTCAATATGTTCCCACAAACCGCCAACCTATCCCGCAGGCAGAGCCAGGGGCGCTCGAGGTTACACGCCCTAATCCGTCCCGATGCGCTCCGTGCCTACCTACGGCAGCTTGGTCAGTCTGTATTCCCCATGTGCAGAGCCAGGGCCGCTCGAGGTTACACGGCCTAAGCCGTCCCGATGCGCCCCGTGCTTACCCATGGGTGTGAGACGGTACGTATTCAATCGTGGTGGGGGGGTGGGGGTATTCCCCCTTTCACAGGCCCCCTCAACCTCTCAGCCTTTCCCGCAGGACAAGCCAGGGGCGCTCGAGGTTACACGGCCTAAGCCGTCCCGATGCGCTCCGTGCTCACCTACGGAAGCTGGTGTTGGCTGAGTTGGCGTTAATCAACTTCAGTCGGTTGCTGGATAAGCAGGTTGAGAAGCGAATGAAGATCGCAATTTTTGGCATGTTTGCGCAACGAATTCTCGCGGAGTATTGGCGTGTACGAATGCTTTGCACTTTTGCGTGCTTCTCTTTGGTTGTTCATACGTATGGGTGTATGTATGTATGGTTGTATGTATGCATGTAGATCTGTATGTATGTATATAAATATGTAGCGTATGTATGGCTGGATGTGGATATGTATGTACGTATGTATGTACTTGTGGGTTTTATGTATGCATGTACGTATGTCTGTCAGTGTAGCGTAGGGGAGCTACGTTACAGTCCCCCCCCCCCCACTTCGGAGAACAAAAGGGAAAGGGTGCCGCATTCTGGGGGTTCGGCCGGTGTGTGTGTTTTTAGTGCAATTTTATTGTACAAATATATATTTAGAAAAAATTTACATAAAATAAAGAATGATTTACATAAATCAATTGTTAAGCTCAAGAAACGTTAGTATAAATTTATTTTTTTTTTTTTGTTACTTATTGCTATACATAGTTTTCTTATTTCAGGTAGTAAAGTACATTTCACTTAAAGCTAGAAAAGGGCAAAAAAAAGTTGTACATTTCATGCGTATATATATATGTGATGAAAAAAAAATTAGTCTTCCAGTTCCATGGGCGTTGTAAGCGGAGGTTTCGGAATGGGTTTTCCGGCGGTGCCCCCTTGATGTCCGCTGCCGGGTCTAATACGGGCTGTACTGTAGTTACCCCTTCGTTTTTGCCGTTGGTCGGCGGTGTTACTACGTAGTGGAGGATGATGTAGGGTCCGGAAAACTTGGGTGCGAGTTTTTGTGCGAAGTGCCCGATTGCTGAAGAGAGGGGGTGATCCCTCTTCATTACTTTGTCTCCAATGTTCGGTTTCCAGGGGCGCCTACGTAAGTCGTAGTATTTCTTTTGCTGTTTGGCGGCCGTGGCGAGGTGTTTGGCGACTTCTTTCCACAGTTCTGTAATGTCAGGGCGTGCGGTGGGAGGTTCTATGGGAGTTGGTCCTTCTGCCCGTATCTGCTGCGGTGCCACGAGGCTGCGGCCAAAGTTTATTTCGTCGGCCGAAGCTTGCGTGGATTCGTGTTGCGCTGTGTTTATGGCGAAGGCTATTTCCGGTATTTCCTGGTCCCAAGTTTGGTGGTCTTGTTGTGATCTTTGTCCGATCATTGTCTTGACGACGCGGTTGACCCTTTCGGTGGGATTTTCATGAGGGACATATGCTGCCGTGAATCGATGTTCGATATGGTGGTTCTGGAGAAACGTAGCCAAGGTGGTCGAGGTAAACTGTTTACCGTTGTCGCTAAGAAAAACGGTCGGACATCCAAATCGGTAAATTACCCTTTCTCGTAGAGCTTTGATTACGGCTGAGGCGGTGGCATTTCGGACGGGTACCAACTTGATCCACTTGGAAAATTTATCCACCAAGACTAGGAGGCATGTGTTGCCCTGTGTGGAGCGCGGGAGGGGTCCGATCAAATCGGCGGTGACGATTTTCCAGGGTCGTGAGCACTGCATCGTAGCCATCAATCCTTCCGGGCGTCGTTGCTCCACCCTGTATGCTGCGCACAACAGGCACACACGCACATGGTTGCTTACATCTCGATACATCCCTGACCAGTAGTAATTTTCTTGTGCACGTTCCCGAGGTGCCCTGCCGCGGCGGCGTCGTGGACTTCTTTAAGAATCTTTTCCCTTTGGTTAGCGGGGATGCAGAGCTTCCATTGCGGGGCCAGGGAGAGTGGATTTGTTGGTGCTATATGTTGAAATAGTCGGCTGTTGATCCACTGGTAGTCGGGGTTTTGTTCGCGTTGCGTCTGAACTTGGTGTGTCTTCCTGTCGTACCAACTCGTACGTTGGCTATACCAAACGAACAGTAGGTCTTCTTCTGTGCTGGGGGCTGGCAGCGGGCACCGTGATAGTGCGTCAGCCACCACGTTTAAAGATCCCTTTCGGTACTCGATCTCGAAGTTGTATTGTTGTAGCTCAAGTGCACATCTGGCCAGACGCCCGGAGGGGTTTTAGAGCGAGTGGAGCCACTTGAAGGAGTGGTGGTCGGTGATAGCAGTGAACTGATAGCCCTCTAAGTATGGTCTCATTTTTCGAATTCCCCACAGGAGAGCCAGACATTCTTGTTCCGTAGCTGAGTAACGCTTTTCTAAGTCGGACAGACTTGGCATAGGCCACAATCTTCTCTTGATCCGAATGGCGCTGAAATAAGACCACGCCGAGTCCTTCTCCGCTAGCGTCGGTTTGTAGAAAAAATGGTCAGTTGAAGTCTGGGCAGCAGAGTATTGGTGCGGAGGTAAGTTTTCCCTTGAGTGCCTCGAATGCGTTGTTCTGTGATTCGCCCCATGTCCAAGTTTGGTTCTTTTTGAGTAACTGGTTGAGGGGCGCCGCGAGTGTGGAGAAGTTAGCGATGAAGCGGCGGTACCAGGAGGCAAGTCCGAGGAAGCGGCGAAGCTCCTTGATGGTTCGGGGCGCGGTCACTTCCCGTACCGCGGCTACTTTTCCAGGGTCGGTGTGTATCCCTTCAGAGCTAACGATGTGTCCCAAGTAATGCAGTTTTTGTTGTACAAAACTGCATTTTTCGAAGTTGGTTTGCATTTTGTGGTTCTGAAGTCTATGAAAGACTTCGCGTAAGTAGGTCATATGTTCGGTGAACGTTTCGCCTAGCACGATGACATCGTCTAAATAGGCGAACACTTTTGATTGCAATTCCGGGCCGAGTATAGAGTCGAGGGCGCGCTGGAAGGTGACTGGGGCGGAGTGTAGTCCGAAGGGCATTATCTTCCATTGAAAAAGTCCTCGGCCGGGGACGGTGAAGGCGGTATATGGCCGAGACTTCCTGGCTAACGGTATCTGCCAGTAGCCGTTCTTTAGGTCGATGGTTGACATGTATTTTGCTTCTTTTAGCTTGTCCGAAATGGCTCCGATTTGAGGCAGTGGGTACGCGTCGGGTTCACTAGCGGCATTGAGTTGACGATAATCAATGCACATCCGCCAGGTTCCTTGTTTCTTTCTGACTAGTACAATTGGTGAGCTGTATGCGCTCCTGGAGGGTTCTATCTGGTTAGCGGTGAGTAATTCGTCCACTTCGGTGTTTATTACCTGCTGCATTGCGGGATTGCGCGGGTAGTAGCGCTGCTTCAGCGGTTGGTTGTGTCGAAGTGTAATGGTGTGTTCGGCGGCTGTACTTGGTCCGGCGATTTTGGAGAACAGCGTCTTGTGGTGGTCCAAGAAGTGGGTTAATTCCTGATTTTGTTCCTCATTTAAGTGAACCCGTTCTGTTAGGCAACACAATGTGGGTTTGGGCCTCGGTGACGTGTCGGAATTTAGTGGCTGGCCGTCCAAAGTCACAACAATGCCTCGCTTTGACAGGAAGTCCATTCCTAATATCATTGGTTCTGCTAGGTTCGGGATCACTGCTACCGCTGTGCGTGTGAATCGCTCGTTATACTTGATTCAGACGGGGTAGGTGTGTGTACTGGCAACGCATGTCTGATCCGCGAGTTGGACGTTCCGCTTATTAGGCTGAGGTCGGATGTTGAGTCGCTCTAAATGCACGCGCGTGCTGTCGTCTACGTATGTTAGAGTGGCTCCGGTGTCCACCAGTGCTCGTACGTATAGGCCCTAGATGGTGACGTCGGCGTAGAAGCGACCGTCGATACTTCTCCATTCGGATTGCACTGTAGTGGCTTGGGCGATGGGTGGCGCGGTATTGATTGATTTGGGGCATGGGCAGTTTCTGGAGAAAGTTCCGTCTTGACCGCAACGGGAACAGAACAGTCGCCGTGGGTAGTGACAATGGTAACGCTGGTGCCCACGCCTTTTGCAGCACCAGCAGGTATTCCTTGCGTCGTACCGGTTACTTATGGTGGAAAGGCTGTGTGCCGCTTGTCTACTTTGTCTGGCTTCTTCGTTTTTGGGCAGTTCATACTCGACTTTATTTCATCTACGATTATGACCCATTATTTTAAATTAATTGCTAATGGAGATCATTTTCTGCTAAAAATACTTTTTTCTCTTAAAATAAAAACTGATTGATGAGTGATATATTATAAATACGCAATATGCATATTTTCCACTTATTACGGAAACAAGATTGCAATTAAAAAAGTACTTACATCAATATAACACAAAGCAACATTAATAGATAACAATTATTATTACAAAGTTTAGCCTTTTAAGCTTGTATATAAATTATCGCCGATTATTTGTTTGTACCGGGAACCACGAAAATTAATTTAACGCTAAGCAAAAAATTTTGGCATAATAAAAAAATTGAAGTCAGTCAAAATCTTGCCAGAGATGTAATTTTTAAGCGCCTTTGAAAATTAATATTTTATTAAAATATTGTCAAAATATGTATATATAATTTTTAATCAAAGAAAAGGAGCAAATGTCGCATGATTTTTAATAAAAGTTTCTAAAAAGTCGGTGTCAGGGAGCATCGATTTCCAAAAAATGTCAATTTGAGACTTTAGTCGCACAGCGGTAACACTGTGTGTACATATGTACTTATGGACATGTAATGCAATGTTTTCAAGCATATACATGTGTTTGAATGGTTGTACATATATTTGTATGTATGTACTTATGTTTGTACGTTTACATGTATATACGCACATATGTATTACAAAGGAAAACAAATCTATATAATTAGAGCTAGCAACGCTGCTCGTTGATATCAATGCGAATTGTACTGATTGTAAAAAATTATGTGTTTGTTGTGCATTTGTTCATATTTGTAATTGTGCGTATAATTTTTTATAGTTTTTGTGCTCCCGCTATCACCTTGTATGAATTGATCTTTCGTTGATATACTCTGATGAACATATCGCACACCGTCTTCAAAAGAGTCACAACTCAAAATAATACGTTCCTCAGAAAATGCGAAAAACTATTTCGTAGCACATGCTAATCATATGGGCAAGGGCGACTTTACCTTAGGGTTTTTTAACAAATTATAACAAAAATTTGAAGTTTGTGCGTTGTCTACTTAAATTCGTGAAATGATTTCGTGAATTGGACTACGCATATACGTGATAATTGTGCGAATAATTTGAAACGTTATTTTATGTTTGTATACTCTTGCTAACACATGAATATATGAATTCGTGATAAGAATATATGAATTCGCCTTGGAATTGAATTGGCCGAACAAAGGAATTTGTCTTCTTTCAACTTAAATAAATGCATTTTGCAAACAAAAGTGCGTACATTGCTTAGTGCCTTTGCATTTACTTGTTAAACATACAATAGATAATTATGTGAAAGTTCACTCCGTTCAGTTACTTCCATTATAACCCGGTCCTAAGGATGCTAGCAGTGCGAATTCATATAAGGTGGTGTTACCGGAAAATGAATAAAATGAATTGAAATTTATGTTTAATTTCTAACCAAACCTATATATGTAACTCAATCGCCTAATGGTTTGCCGTGGGGTATATGTTTACACACCAAATTTCGTGAGTGCCTGGTACTCACACCATTTTTAAAAAGTTTCACTTCTATCACGTGTACGGTGCTACACGCGCCTTTTTAATTTTTTTTTATGTGTGGCTGACCGGGCCTGAACGCAGGCCCTGTGGAATGGTAGCGCGCAATGCTAACCACTCCACCACAGCCGCTTTCTCTTTCGATAAATTCACATGTAGGGGGCTGGCCTAAACAGATGTTTTATTTTAACCTTGCCTCCAGATTCACTTGGCGGGTAAAATACCAGATATGGTAACAAAATAGCAAAGAAAAAAACCTTGAAATCTTTTTTGCCCGGTATTATGAATGCCTAAAATTATGCAAGAACTGTTTGTGTTCCTATGTCAAGTGAGGGTGATGTCTACACTGCTTTCCTAATATTTCATGTAAGTGCGAAAGAGACAACTAATAACTCATTCATAAAAAACTCTTTTCTCTTCGGCATTGCAAAGGCTTAGAAGTATGCGATAAAATTTTACGATGGTCTGCGGGATGGGATATTAGGGTGCGGAGTTTTCCATACAAATTGCGGCTCCAAGTGTAGCGCCACCTGGCGTGGTCAGACACAAACCTTTAACGCTTTTTGGTGTGAGCGAGATGACAACACTGATTTCTGTAGGTGGGAAAGAGGCAAATAGTTGTTTATGCCTCAAAACTCCTAAAAGAATGCACAAAATTTTTGCTAAATGTACCCAACTTTGTAACTACTTGGGGGTTGGTTCTAACAGGCTAACCTAATATTCACGCACGCCGCCAATTTATTGTCAAAAATTTCTCATGCACATGCATCTTGTATGAGATCAACCGAAATTGAACGGCGTGCGTATGAAGCTAACTCAATTTCCAATTTTTGTTCTGCGTGACATTTTGATTTGACGTTTCGCTCAATGAAATCAAATGCAAACGCATGCAAGTCAATTTCGGGTGACGCAAAAAAACAAATTCGACGGCATGCGTACCAAAACGCAAGCCGCGAATATTAGGTTAGCCTGTTAGGCAGTGGATTATTAGGGTGTGACATGGCACATCGGCTTCCATACAAAATGTGGCTCTGAATCCCCCTATCACTACTATAATCATTATGAAATAAGGTGAAGGCGGGGTGAAATAACACAAACGGCAATAACGCCGTTGGAAAAAAAAATAAAACAAATTTTTCCTTATTTCACATTGCTCATTTATACTATTTGTAACAAAAAAAATTTACTGACAGAAGGAAAAAGGACTTTGTTTATTCCAAAAATACAATTAAACAAATATTTTTACTTATGAAGAGTCTAACAAAATATAGGGAAATCGTTGTCTTTAATAACTGCTCGGCAAATTGGACATAACGCGTACATATATATATAACGCATACATGGGCGTAGCCAGGTAGGGGCAGGGGGGTGCTCGAGCCCCGCCCCCTAACTTTCAAATTTTCCTTATATATATATATAAAATAGTACCCTGAAATGCCAGCTTAATAGGGTCGAGCGCCCCCTTAATTTCATTCTGGCTACGCCGATGAACGCATATATATAAATTGGACATATCGCATTGTCTGCATACTTTTTAATATGTTGAAAATATTGCTGGAAAACCTTAAAATGTTTGCATAGAATCATGGCGCAAAAAACAGGTGAAGTAATAAAAGCTTTCTCGCTATATTTTCTGACATTCGGCTGCCTTATAGTAAAATTTTAAAGGCAATTTTTCATATAAGGCAGTGTCAAAATCTTTCTTCTCGCTCTAATTACTTCACCTGGTATAATTCCGCCATGGAATGGAACAAACCAAAGTAGCCGTTGCTGTTCGCAGCATATGTATAATACAGAGAATATTGTTTTGAGTTTTATCTTCAGTTAAAATTTCTGCATTATCATCACTTACTATATCCGAACTGTGGATTTCGTTTACGAAGACGGAGCCAATAGTGAGGTAAAAAGATATATAATTTTACCTACTCTCAGACTTCTGAATTTGAGCGTATACTCGGTACAAGCAGGTGGGATGAATGGCGTAATAAACAGGTGAAATAATAATACAGCTTTCTCGCTTTACTTTATGATATTCGGCTGCCTTATAGTCACATTTTATAGGCAAATTTTCAAATAAGGCAGTGTCAAAATCTTTCTTCTCTCTCTACTATTAGTTCACCTGATATAATTCCACCATGCAATAACACCATACGCAATAATTCCCATTACTTGGACATTAAAAAGCAGTTTCAGAAGTGAACTAGTATCATTTTATTATTATTCTTTTTTCTAAACGGTTATAATCAGTGTGCAAACCTCTACCACATATGTGGTAGATCTACCACATATTTTTTTAAATTTAGATGTCTACTACATCTACCACAAGGTTTAAAATCTACCACATCTTTAGACAGAATATTTGTTTACAATTTTCACATAACTCTAAAATTTCGACTCAATTCTATTACGAAATATAAAAATTAATCAATAAATTTTTAAAAAGGTACATCATAAATTTTGCTTAAATATATCTGTATCTTAACTTTTTAATATTTCAAAAATTATATTTGCTAAAGTATTATGCAATGGAAAAATAATTTGGTAGATTTTTTTGCATAAATCAATTTCTCAAATTAATGAAAATATTTTTTTCTTCATGATTATATTCTCTAATAGAAAACGAATGTTATAATTGCTTTTGCATCAATTGCGTTGAATCTGTACGATCCACTGGCACTTATATTTCTCGATCTAGGTTTTGAGTTGTGCCTCTCTTGACGACGGTGTGCGATATGTATGTATACCCAATAAAAATATGAATTGGAAAATCTACCACATCTTATTCAAATCTACCATATTTTTTTGCCGATTCTACCACACTAAAATAAAAAGGGTTATAACGTCACCGGTTCATAATTGCGAAAGGAAGGGAGGGGGCGAGAGACGTGAGCGCGACGTCGAACGCGGCGACGCAGGGCACTTTCAAAATTGTAGACTTACAAATTTGTCCATTTAACTTGTTCATGTACTACTTTTTGTCAAATGTAACTGGGTGACTACCTATGTGCACTATTTTGCTTTATTACTAAATTGTTAAGTTTAAAAGTTGGTCTTATTGCTCAACGAGAAATGCAATTAAGCAAATTTGTGTTACTTCACATTCAATTGGGAAATAACACAAATTTGCGTTATGGCCGTTTGTGTTATTTCACCCCCCTAAGGTGAATAATATACTAAAATGCGTCCCCTCCTCGTACAAAAATGATAACTAGCAATTGGTAGTGGATTTAAAACTTATCTTACCTTGTCAATAAATGTACAACCATGTAAGCCAGTTATTTGGCAGCGCCGTACATCAGGAACTTTTAAGTATGTGTGCAAAAGCATATTGAAAGTGAAGGATAAGTCCTTGCTTGGATTATATACACCAATGTGAAAATGTAACTCCTTCTCGCGCAGAATTAGACGGTATGTGATTCGAAACCTGCACGGGTAGGAAAATGAATGTTAGTTGAAATGATAAGATACAGTTTAGAGTAACAAGTACATATACAACCCGCGACATAGTGATAGGGTTACCCACATATTGATAAGTTTGGACTATTATTTTTTTTAAATTACTTTGAATTATTCTTTTTTTGTAAAAATATGAACTATGTATTCCATAATAAAAAACATATAAATCCAAACATTGTGCAACATTTAAAAAAATTACCCAATTCTCGTCAAAGTTTCAAACTTTATAAATAATTGTTTCAGTTAAATATATATATATATATATATATATATATATATATATATATATATAGCCAATTCAATTCTGGTATAACATGCTCGCCGCTGTGGTTTAGTGGTTAGCAGTGCGCGTTTCTACTCCGCAAGGCCTGGGATCAAGCCCTGGTCAAAGCAACATCGGAAAAAATATAGAAAAAAGGTTTTTTCTTAACAGCGCACAGTGTGAGATTTTGCCAATCAAGGACGTCAAAATTCAATATTAACCAAAGTTTTAGAGATATCAGCTTGAAATTTGGCACAATTTTTATGAAAAACACAAGCTTCAATTCGTTTATGAATAACTAGTTCCAACTAGTGTCAACGGGGACTAAGTAGTTCCGAACTACCCCTATTAAAAGACTAGTGGGAGACAATTTTTTCCAGAGTAAAACCAACATATTTGTATGACATATGGTGGGCATATTTGAAGGAAATTTCATGACGATTTTGAAAAAAAATAAATAAATACAGGTTAATAAAACCATTTTTATACAAAAATGGCCGCCAAAGTAAAACAGGGGCCAGAATTTATTGAAATTTTAATCTTATAATGCCCAGATTTCCCTAAAAACTAAAAAACCACTCCAAATTTTAAATAAAAATCTAATACAATCAGCGAAAAAAAGTTTTATAGGTAGTTTTCCATTAGGGGTTTTCGTTTAAGCTTAGAATTCAGCTCTCAAGAAAAATAATAATAAACACTTTTCATTATTTACGTTGCTTTAAAAACCACTTTGCGTTTGCTGTAAATATTCTTGAAGAAATGAGTATACGAGAATTTTTTCTTGAGAGCTGCAAACTTATATAAGAAATTTTGATAGAAAATTTCTTTTCCATTTCTTGTGCGTGCATTTTATATGATTTTTTTTTCTTGGGAGCTGGAAACAGGCCTTTAGGAGTGAGAATTTTTTTCTAGAGTTACTGTCACGTTCTTAACCCTATAACTCCCCAGGGTTACATTTTAGATCCCACCTCCCATACAATTTTTTATTCGTCTAGACCTCCCCTATCATCTCCCAAAATAAAAGCACTTATCACTGGGACACCCTGTATAGACTGAGTGACTTCGAAACTAGTCCCTTTTACACTAGTTAGACCAAGTTCTCCATAGGCATGTTTAAGCCTGTGTTTTTCTTAGCACGCATGCCAAATTTCTAGTTGATATATCTTAAATTATGACTTCATTTTGATCTCACTCAAGCAAATTTCATAAAGCTCCTCGCGCAATATATCATTAAAGTTGAAAAAAGATGCCTTAGGGCAAAAAATGGGCCAGATTTTATTTTTTAAGTCTGTTCTAGGAGTACGTACGCTCTTCCTGAATGCTTTGTTTTACATTTTTAGTTTAAGTATGGGCCTTTAACACAAAAAAACTTGTTGGCAAAAAACGCGGACAACTTCAATTTGATCACTATAATTTCTGTTATCGATGCAAACTTGCAATTTTTTTTTGCATGCTGTACAATAGCACGCATTTGATAGCTGTTATCATGCCAATGACAATTCTTTTATTCCCTTTTATGCTTATACACTAGCATATGTGTAAGCAAATAGAAAATAAATAAATAAATAAACGAATGTAGGCACTGTTTTTTATATGGAAGAAAATGCGCAAAACCATCAACAAACAAAATGACAAATCGACGGTAGGTTGAAGCCATCTTAAACTTGTACTTTATTATACTACAGAGTGGCGCCGAATGAGCTATATGGTTTAAATGGTTTATAAATTTTTTATTTATGCGGTTATTATAATTTTTTTTTTAATATAGTATATTATTGGGGATTTTTTTGCAATTAGCTTTGAAAAATGATATTCTGTAAGTGATGTCCATTTTCTGCTTCGCACATAAGTGCTCTTTTTAGCATATTTTCCATAACTTTTCGCAGAATTTCGGGTGTAATGGCCATGATTTCATTTCGAATTTGGGTTTGGAGTTGGAGAATGGTTCTTGGTTTGTTAACGTACACTCTCTCTTTCAAATATCCCCAAAGAAAACTGTCAGGAGCTGTTAAATCTGGTGAACGTGGAGGCCAGTTAAAATCGCTTGTGCGCGAAATAATGCGTTCGCCGAATATGCCCCTTAACAAAGCCATTGAGGCACGTGTAGTATGTGCTGTGGCTCCATCTTGTTGAAACCACAAGTTTGGATGGTTTTCCACAGCTGGCCTAATAAAATTTTCCAGCATCGTCCGATATGCAGCACCGTTGACAGAGATTGAGACACCAATCATCCTTTCGGAGGATACACCGCACCAAACAGTACACTTGAGTGGGTGTAATTCTCGCTGATGTACTCCTCTCTGATTTTCCGTAGCCCAAATCCTGCAGTTTTGCTTGTTGACATACCCATTTAATAGGAAATGGGCTTCATCGCTCATTACCAAATTGTGAATAAAGTCTGGATTTTCCTTAAAAAATAAAATTCAATTATTTGTGCACATTGTTCGATCGTGCAATGATTCATAATTAATTCCCCCAAGTCTTCTTCACAAATTTCTGAAAAAAATTAAAAAGGAACAATTAAAAAAAGTTATAAAGTAGAATTGATTGAGCTATAAAACTGCATATAATTTTCAAAAATTCTGAATAAAGTGTGAAATTTTGATGAGAATTTGATAATAATAATAATAATAATAGATTGGCGCTTGCACATATGTTAGTGTTTGGCCGAGCTTCTCCTCCGATTTGTGGCGTGCGCCTTGATGTTGTCACACAAAGCGGAGGGACCTACAGTTTTACGCCGACTCCGAACGGCGATTGTATTTTTATGAGAAGCTGTTTTTCATGGCAGAAATACACTCGGAGGTTTGCCATTACCTGCCGAGGGACGACCGCTGTTAAGAAAAAAAACCGTTTTCTATATTTTTTGATGTTGCTTTGACTAGGGCTTGAACCCAGGCATTGTGGAGTGGAAGCGCGCACTGCTTACCACTACACCACAGCGGCCGACGAGAGAATTTGATAACTTTCTTAAATCTGCACTTAGTTCGAAATTGGAGTTTAAACTGTTGTCATAAATTAATTATATTTGTATTAAAAAAAAAAATTAAAATTAATTTGAAAAATAAAAACAAATATGTAGTCCAAACTTATCAACATACATAGTACATATCGTCGTTTAAAGTACAAAACCGCGTATCGTCGTTCCGCAAAACCGCGTAACTGACATTTGCTGCCAAAAGTTGGATTTGCTCACCGAAGCTCTTGTCTCAAGCCTTATTCACGCGTGCTGAAATATACTAGCCAGAAATGCGGTTGCTTTATAAAAGAGAAATAATTTTGAAATATGATTGTTTTTACTCTCTACAAAATAAGTTATGCAACCTCACATACGCGGTTTTGCACTATGTTGATACCCTGTTTTGTACTAAGAATATATCTTTAATATAATCCGTGCGTTAAATAAACACAATTGCTTGTCCCATCTAGTAGGTTAAGCTCATGAAGAATATTCTTAGAAAATAGTTACTTAAATAAAGGTTATTTGGTACGATAAATTCGTATCTGAGGTCTAGGCAACACTGTTTCCCTGTTTTCTTCTTTACATTCGCCTGCGTTTTTGCAATAAAAAGCGTACTCAGACGGATGGACGAACAATCGATTTCTCTTCATTCTGAGGACTTTGGTTTATAAAGGGTGCTTTTTTTAGACATGTGGTTTTCAAGAAGAAATAAAACGCACATAGTTTAATGTTATGGCCAAGAATTGAGCTCTATTATAAAGATAAGGGTTTGCTATTATGTTTTAAAAATGATTTCGGGCAACTGACCGCCGCGGCTGGCACGAATAAATTTTAGCCGAGAGGCCCAATTTTCGATCGCTTTTTGCAGCAATCGGAGCCGCATGTCGGCAATAACGCGCCGATTATTCTCCTCCAAGGCGTCAATCGTCTCGGGCATATCTGCGTAGACAAGCGACTTCACATAACCCCACAAAAAATAGTCCAGCGGTGTTAAATCGCACGATCTTGGACGCCGCGCCACAGGCCCACGACGCGAGATAATGCGTTCACCAAAATTTTCCTTCAATAAATTGATTGTTTCGTTAGCTATATGGGCATGTAGCGCCGTCTTGTTGGAACCAAAAATCAGCCACATCAACATCCTCCAATTCTAGCACGAAAAAGTCATTAATCATGGCTCTATAGCGTTCCCCATTGACTGTAACATTATGACCGGCTTTGTTTTTGAAGAAATATGGACCAATGATTCCCTCTGCCCATAGAGCACTCCAAACAGTGACTTTTTAAGGATGTAACGGCGTCTCAACAATGGCTTGTGGATTATCATTACTCCAAATGCGACAATTTTGTTTATTAACGTACCCATTCAACCAAAAGTGAGCTTCATCGCTGAACAAAATTTTCTTGTGTGCGTCGCGCGAACCGAACCAGTATTTTGGTAATAAATTTGGACGATTCGCAAACGTTGTTGCGGAGTAAGTCTGTTCAATATGAAATGGCAAACCAAACTGAGTATAAATCAATTAACAGCTGTCAAAAAGACCAACTCCGAAATAAGTTTTGCCTCATTGAAAACCACACGTCTAAAAAAACACCCTTTATATGTCTATATCTACCTCGATTTCTATAGGCTGTTACAAAAATAATAATGTTGAAAATTAAATTTTTATTTAAATATTTTCGTCTTTTCTTCTTCCATATAGCTACGCAAGCATGATAGAAAACAAGATTGCGCCCTGAACGTTCCGCTATATTCTTTGGTTTGAGTTTGACAGCCAGCTGCTGTTATGTGACGTCATAAATGAAACGAAAATTTACCACAAAGAGCCAAAACCTAAGAATTAAGTTAAAAGGGTGATTTTTACAAATTTAGTGTTCAGTGGCGCCTTTTAATAACGACGGTACATAAATGAAACGAAAATTGACCACAAAGAGCCAAAACCTAAGAATTAAGTGAAAAGGGTGATTTTTACAAATTTAGTGTTCAGTGGCGCCTTTTAATAACGACGGTACATAAATGAAACGAAAATTGACCACAAAGAGCCAAAACCTAAGAATTAAGTGAAAAGGGTGATTTTTACAAATTTAGTGTTCAGTGGCGCCTTTTAATAACGGCGGTACTACCGTCAAGGATTTCGTCTAGATAATAACACTGTGTGACTGATAAAGTTCTAGATTTATTGAAACACAAAAATATGCATACTTAGAATTTAGATTGTGTGGGGGTAACAATCTGGACTTAAGGTATAAAAACGCGTTTTTCGGGGTTGAGCCTTATAATTGTTAGTAGCTTAATTTCTGTTTATCCGATGAAAACTATACACAGTGCGTACACGGTAACCGCAACCCTCAATACGTGCATTTCCTTGATTAATGCATAGATAAACTACAAATTCCACTACGATTCCACTGTTCAAAATTCGAAAAAAATTAATACCTCAATTTAAATAATGCATTTCTTAATGCATTCTTTTTTATTTGAATACAACTCTGCATCCTTCACACAATTTTTTAGTGCAATTCAAGACTTTCAAATTGAGTCAAGGTTAAGTCTCTAGGCCCTCTGAAAGCCAGGTTATAACAATTTTAAACAAAACTTCGAAACTGCTGTAGTACTTAGTTTTTACTCCAAAATAAGAAAAAAAAATCCGTAAAATGTCGAATAAAATTTCGAAATTTAACTTCAGCATCATTATAATTTTGCTCTCAAAGGGCCAAGAGACTTCTACCTTGGCTCAATTTAAAGGTCTTGAATTGCACTAAAACGCACTTGTTGTTCGAGGGATATAAACTTGTGTGAAGGATGCACAGCTGTATGCAAATCATAGAATATGCATTATATGTATAATGCATTTTTCAAATTGAGGGGTTAAAACTCTTTTTTCGTTTTTTAAACAGTGGAATCGTGTTTCTCGTCTCAAAATCTATAATATTAGTATAATAAAAAATTTGGAATAAATCCGTTGGATTTTCGAAGAACACTATTTTTACCAATTTTTTAAGGTCAAGGAGTAATTGTGGCTCAATGGGTACAATTTTCGGTGAAAGGCAATTACATTAGCTTTCAAAACCATTTTGTTTCACATCAAAATATTGGTTATGTCGAAAGCGCTACGATTAATTCACATGAAGTGTTAAAAACGCACACTGTGTGCCGTCAAATTAGCTCGAATATCTTATTTTTCAGTCGATAAATGTAATTTTCAAATTAACACGGTGTATTTTTTCAAAAAAATTTGATTTATAAAAATATAATTCATTTATAAAAAATATATAATATAATAAAATAAAATCTCTTATACTTCGGTGTGCAAAATTTTTGATTATTGAATGCGGTCCACCGCATTATTCGAGCATATGTAGATATCTGTGCAGCGCATTTTATCGCTACAGTTCCCTACAAAGATTTTATGTATGTATGTTACAAAAAAAATTAATAAATATGAACATTTAATCAAATTTAAATACATAGGATATGCAATATATATTTTCATTAATTCCATTCATATTTATTTCATTTACCAAACATGACTTTGTTTTAAATAAATATTACACTTATTTATACGTATCACACAGTTTCAACAGCAAGTAGGTACTTACATATATGCTTTTAGTTTTTACTTGATTAATTTAGTCTCATTTCGTATATAGTGTTGGGAAAATAAATAGAAGTCGCAAAAAAGGCCAAGGAAGGCACTAAAAAAGACAAAAACCGAAAAATAATAAAAAATACATCTATTTTAGAAATGTTTATATTACAGGTAAAAAGAGAAAAGCTATGAACTAGTTTCATTATTTGAAAAATTTCTACTTTGAATCTTTGACTATTTTCTCCTTTCCAAGTTTTTAACTCACAAAACTTTAATCTCTATAGTTGTAGTACATTGAACCACAACATGCATTTTGAAGTTCTCTGTCAGCATTTTCATCGATTTTCGTGAAGAAAGGCCTTGAATGTACTAAACGTGCGCTCGACGTGAGTTGATACAAGTGGTGCCCAATTTATATATGGAACGCTTAAAGCTTTCATATCATCAGGAATAAGGGCTTTTTCATCGCTATAATCACTTCTTAAAGGTAAATAAAATTATAGTTTAAAAAACTAAAACCTCGCTATTATAATTTCCATTCGTACTGTCATCAGGTATGTAACTTGAGAATAGAAATCGCTGAATCTTTAAGGCGCACCAATATTACATAGTTACATCCCGACCTAATAAAAGGGAGGTAAAAAGGCAAATATCTCAAAAAGGCAAAAAACGGCAACATCAAATGTGTATATATGGAATCAGGGAAAACTAAATCGTGGACATTCTTAATCGAATATAATCTATGGCTGCGTTTCTTTATACATTCCGGATAATCCCATTTCACAGCCGGAATAAACAGAATACGTTTGAAATATACGTTAACATATCATCAGGAACATTCTAAAGAATAAGTAAACAAAAAAGTTTATTCCAAACGTTCAGAATGAATAAAGAAATGCAGCCTATCTCTTTAGCAGGCAATTGCCATAAAATCCGTTCCCTGTTTATTATTTTTATATAATATAAAAATTTGAAAAAAATCTGCAGTTTCACCTGAACGGCAGACTTTTTAATTAGAATTTCTAGAAAAAACTATACATAAGCATATGCGTTTTATATTACGAGAATATGTACAGTGTCGGAAAAATAAATACGTTTGTGACATTTTAACAATTCTTTGCTATTTTCCTTTTGTTTGTGGAGTGTTTATTAATTTTTTATAAAAGTAAAGCTCATTATCTAACAAAAATTATTTAAATTCAACTTTCAAACTTTTTACAAAAATTAAAAAAAAATTGGAAATTCTCATCTAATTTGCAAACTTTTTTATCAGAATTTCTTTGAAAAAAATGTTGGTATGCAGTTTTATATCCCATTAAATTTTAGTACTTTAAGTAAAAGTATAATACAATAAATAAAATAAAACCGTAACGCACAGCTACACGCTAACCAAGGTCTTTACTTTGATCTCTCATATTTGAAAATCGAAAGAACGCTGCAAATCTTATGACTTTCGCGAAAAATACCTTCTCGTAAAAAATGTATACTTAGATTGGTATGACTTTTCGAAAAGGTGGCAAACCTAATTAAAGATATTTTCAAACTAAAGCTTTCATAAATTTCTTTCGATTGAAACACATATATTAATGTTTCCTAAAACTTGGATATAAGCTAACAAAACTCGACTTTTCATACATGGAGAAATCCTTTTTAAAAGTATGTAAAATCTTCTTAAATCTGTTTCGTCTAATATTATAATGTACATATTTCAATTCACTCAGGAATTAGTTTAAATTTCATTTTTCAAACTCGTAGCAGCCCTCCTAGATAAATGTCTGAAATAAATCCTTATCAAACTCATTTCGATTGATCTCAAATCTTTAATCAAATAATTTAACTTATTAAATAAATATTATATTAACTTTTTAAATACGTGACAACCTTCTTAAATATATGAGCATTCTTTTTCATATCGGACACCAAATTTGGTGTCACACTTTCGATTCGCTTGAAATTTTTGTATGGGTTCTATACATGAAATAAGCTAACACGTATTCGAGGAAATTTTTTTTAATTTTTTTCTTCGGAGATATGATCTGTGAAAGTTTGGATTTTTTCGTGATTCTGACTAATCATGTATTTCTTCATATCGTTATATCTGCGGTTATGCTCAGCATAGAGACTTCATCTTAACGTCATTTTAAAGCTTAATATTTATGTAGTATATCGTCTCGTATCAACAAAATGCAAAACCGCGTATCGAGATAATGCAAAACCGCATATGTGAGGTTGCATAAATTATTTTCTAGAGAGTAAAAGCACTCATATTTCGAAATGGTTATTAGGGCGGGTCGAAAATCTAATTTTTCTCAAATCCCTTGGTAATAGCAAAAATATATTGTATCATGAAGTCAACAACAAGCCTGCGAAATATTAGTCTTTCATTTTAATTGTAAGAGCCCGCGCGTCGACCGCCAAGTGACCCACAGCACACTAGTCGAATAAGACCAATTCTTGTTAAAAATTCTGGGTTTAGCTAAAAATTTTGGTGCATATTATTAGATAATGAATCCTTTAACGCAAAAGATAAAGTCAAGTATCATTTCGCGCAGCCTTTTATCTTATCGTTAATCTCAAACTCATCTATTTTCAAGAAAATTTTAATTGTTCTCTTGATAATTTCACTGGTCTATAGTCAAAAGATGTAAAGAACAACATTAATATTGCTGGCGTGCATTTAGATCCCTAGTTCCAAATATTCTAATCCTTTTTTAATATTAGCTATAGTTTGCGGTTTTTTGCAAATTTAGGAACAATTTCGGTAGCTCTAATAGAATAGCCATTATTTTCCATCATCGCGGAAAAATTTTGTTTATGCAATTAGTATGGAAACACTGAACAGGCACAACTTCTAGACACACTAATTGGTTTACTTATGTTTATGCATACAATATAAAAATTGCAAATATAAGTAAATGATAAAAAATTTTGTTCAAGATTTTTTTTATTTTAAAATAATTTGTTTATAATCTGAACTATTTTAGCATATTATTATCAAAAATCAGTAACATTAAGTCTCGCCTTCAATTTGTTAATTATTACGCACCGTTCGAGTAACATTTACCAAAGTTATATTGAAAAACTTAAGTGGATTTCCAGTTTTTTTCTAAAAAAAATTCTCTTCAATTGTATAAATAACCTTTAAATAAAAGAACCGGATTACAGAAAACTGTGCCAGCGAGTGACTTTTTTCGTTCAAGCTGAATGCAAAGCAATATCCTCCAATTGGAGAGTCCTCAAAAGGATTACCCAGGATATGTTAAAGACTATTGCATTTACCTACAGACACTTTTTCACATAATGGAATTAACTAAAATTTTTATGTATATCTAAACACTTATTGCACGTTCCCTACTTTCATATAACGGAAAATTTAGAAACCGCGAAAAATGTGCTTCTGCGGCGACTAATGAAACCATTCCGCACCAGTTTTCAAGACTGCAAAAATGGACTTAAAATGGGCGTTTCTCACCCTAATTGTAATGTATGTAAATACTTATATGTTTGAAACTACTATTAACTTGTCGAACGATTCCTAATCTTTGACAATACATTCATTCAACACGATCTTGAAAACTGACCAAATCGGCGTGACCAAGTCCATGGTCATTTTAATATTATATAAACATCCGAAAACATTCAAAGGTTTGAAATAAATCTCATCTCACTTTTTTGGATTTTTCACTTGGTTGCTGAAGTAATGAAGAATTGAAAATTCATAAGGGAAAATCATAGTTTTCTTATTTTTTATTTTAATGTCTTAAAAACGTGTAGACTTATTGAAAAATGATAAATGAACGTGAGGTTCTAAATTCAATAGCCCTTAATTTGATATATCGTCCTGTTTATAACAATAACGCATTCCATAGATATTATAAGCCAAAGTTTCATTTTCAAAATGCATACACTTTGATTCAATTGCGCGGGCTAAAGATAAGTTTTAAATTAATATTTCGTGGCCAATGACAATTGGCTGAGACCTAAGACATCATAATATTACTATTACAATGCGGTCAAATGACTTTTATTTTCCCCCATACAAAATCGACCCAGCCTAATGGTTATCTTTTTTATAAAGCAATCGCATTTCTGGCTAGTATATTTCAGGACGAATGAATAAGGATTGAGCCAAGAGTTTGTGTGAGCAAATCCAATTTTTAGCAGCAAATGCCAGTTACGCGATTTTGCAGAATGACGATACACGGTTTTGTACTTTAAACGACGATATAAGATGGTCATGATTGTCCTAAAGCTAACTTAGTTAATTGATTTGCATAGTGAAGACCAGTAAATTAGGGATTTAAAATTACAACATCGTAATCCTTGTTTAATGCTCTATAAAAAACATGGTACAAAATGGGCGTTTTTCAAGAACTATTTTTAAAATATTTTTTTTTAACCATTTTTGTGAGAGCCAACAATTCTTTATAATTTGTTTTCGAAAACTTATCATGATATATTTTAAGCAAGGTGTTAAAAATCGGGGTTTCGCAAAAATTTAAATTTTATTGCGGATTCCGATAGAATACCTATCTAGAAATAATATTTGTAGGGCAAAATATTTCTTTAAGGCGACAAACCCCTAGAAATGGGCGTGGCAAATGTGCGACTAAAGTTAGCAAAACGCCATTCAATAAAAGAGTCTTCTAGAAATGGGCATTGTACATTTCGGCAGAATATCTATATTGCGGAACAAATGTTGTTAGTGAAGGGATATTCTGCCGATATCCGAAATAAAATCTGCTTTTTGCCAACTTTAGTCCCACATTTTCCACGCGAATCGGAGACATAACGAAATCCGTCCGACTTAAAAATTAATGGTTCATATATATTTCAGAAACAAAGCCTTTTTTTAATTATTGATTTATTTTTTTAAATTGAATATAATTTTTTAAAAGGAGGGATTTCTTTCCAAAAAAGTAGACAATTATTGCAAATCTGCAGTTCAAGCCTTTTAATTTGACACCTCAGTTTGGAAATTCGAACGAACACTGCGTATA
This sequence comes from Rhagoletis zephyria, assembly GCF_001687245.7. Lineage (NCBI taxonomy): Eukaryota > Metazoa > Arthropoda > Insecta > Diptera > Tephritidae > Rhagoletis > Rhagoletis zephyria. The sequence continues at coordinate 94,777 of NW_016157566.1, read as the reverse complement.
TGATAGCGTTTATTACTAAATAATTCGAATTTAATTGTTCAACAGGTGTCAAATCTTTTCGAAAAAATAAAATAATGAAAAAAATTTTTTTTTAAAAACAAGCTTTTATTTAACATGTACAATCAAAGGAATAAAATAAAGTAGTGTAACAAAAGATTTTTTAGCAAGAAAGTTTTGGTCAAAACTGCACTAAAATGAATAAAAAAAATAAGTTAAGGTCTCGTTAAGGTTACTAAAAGCCATTTAGGGAAAGGAGTTATTCAAACTCTAATGAAAATTACTAACAATTTGTACTAATTTCCTTCGTTTTTAAAAAAGCTTGTCGCGCGAATAGCAAACCGGCATTTAAATATCTGCATACATACATATACATACCTAACCAATTATGCATGTACGCTGAATTCGCCGACAAGCTTTTTTAAAAACAAGGTAAACCTTAACGAGACCTTAACTTATTTTTTTATTCATTTTAGTGGAGTTTTGACAAAATTTTCTTGCTAAAAAATCTTTTGTTACACTACTTTATTTTATTCCTTTGATTGTACATGTTAAATAAAAGCTTGTTTTTAAGAAATATTTTTTTTACATTATTTTATTTTCTAATTTTTAGTCCATTTATAAAAGCGTTGTATATTAAAAAGTGTTATTTTATTTTATGTTCAAAATTTTGCAATAAATATTAAAAAAATTCAACTTGCCATGAAAGAGAACAGAATACTATGCAAGCAAAATGTTTGCTTACGTTTTGTATAAACATACATATCGCTAGCTTAGAAAGAAAAGTTGCTAAGTCCCATTTTAAAAATTTTACGGGAGAGGAAAAAATCTTCCTATAGCCATTTTTTTTAACTATTTCTCAAGACTTTGAATCAAACATTTTGCGCGTTTAAAGCAAAGCAAAACTCCATAAGAATCAGAAGGATTCGATATTTATTAAAAGATGTCGTATCATTTTGGCCTTATCGGATTTGTGGTGCTTCTTTTGGACTTAGCAAATTTTCCTTTTATTTCTTATGAAGAGGAAAAAATAAAACAAGTACCTTTATAATTTTCGAAACGATGCCTATTCAATTTCTCTAGCCTCCTATATCAAAATATGAGTTTTCATAAAAAGTGGACTTAGCAACTTTTCACTCTAAGCTAGCGATATGTACATTTAGCAGCAGTTAATTTCATTTAAAGAAATGGCGTGTCGTCCGTTTCCGCTGTAGCATATGTAAATGGCATATATTTAGGCGCAATATTTAACTTCTTCTGGCGGGGCGACATCTGGAGTCTTCTAGTTCCTACAACGAGGTTCATATCTACACTAGGTTGATATCTAGAATTTGCAACAAATAGCTTTGCTACACTATCGCCGGCAGCTTTAACAATTTTATAGTGGGTTTCCGTTCTTTGGCAAATTACGCTCTGTTAGCCATAAATCTTACTATTTTTTGNACGTACGACTGTCACGTATGCGACGTATGGAAATACCCATATGTATAGATATATAGCTATGTATATAGATATGTAGTTTATATAAAAAGTTATGGTGTGTAAGTGACATAAATATGAATTGAATTAAAAGGAAATACATATTACATATCCTATCTATTTAAAAATGACTAAATGTTCATATTTATTATTATTTTTTTTGTACCATAAATACAAAAACTGTGTAGGCGACTGCAGCGACATGCTCGTATAATGCGGAGCACCCAGGGCCGTCGAGAGAAAAATCCGGGCCGGTGCTAAAAAATCACGGGCCCCTATATATGTGGCAACTCTTCAACACACTGAGAGCTGCGTACTCGTAANAGCCAAGTGGGGAATTCATTTATAATTTAAATTGCATTGTCATCGTGATTAGAACTATGCTGAAAATTTCAAGTCTCTAACTTGTCGGGAAGTTAGTTTAAAATCGATTGGAAATTCCCGCGATTTCCGCGGGATGACCAAGTTAAATAAAAGCTTATAAAAAGTTTGCACGTCTACAGGCCAAGCGCTTTAATTGACACTCCACTTTTGAGAATCGAGCGAACGGTGGAGATCTTATATTAGCACAAAAAATACCTTCGCGTATTATGTATATGGGTGTTTCCATCGGAAGGTCCACCACGTCAAAAAAAATAAAAATCTTATATCTAATTTAAAATATAAAATATATACTGGCTATGTAAGTAGAATCATGTTAGCGTAAAATGGTCTTCCTAGGTGGCGCTAAGGTTGAGATATTTCGAAAAACCANGGTAAACTCAATTGGTTTATACTCTAAAATTTCAATATTTTTATCTGCGAGCATCCGTACCAAGAAGAGGACCTCATCAATTTCTTGCAGCGGTAAAGTATCGCAGAGAGAAATCCTATTGCCCAACGCACATATTTCGTTGCTAGCTGGTGATTTCAGCTGATTCTTTTGGACGCATCGAAATCCATCGTCATTGTGCAAAATATACAATAGCAATGCCGATGAATGCCAGCGGAACACCTAACGAAGTAGCACCGCCCATGCAAACAGACACTGTCTCATCGCCAACAAACATGCCTGGAAATGTATCAGTACGTGCACCTCCCTTTTCCGCAGAGCGACCAGCTTTGTGGTTCGCCCAGCTAGAAGCACAGTTTAGGATTCGCTTCATTACCGACGAGCACGACCAATTTCATCACGCAGTCTCGCTTATTGACACTCAGTCCGCAGGAGAGGTAGAAGACATAATTTTATGTCCCGCCACAACCACACCCTATACGATGCTAAAGCAATGTCTTATCGAGCGACTAACAAAGTCGAAAGACGCTAAGTTGCTCCAACTCTTAGACGGTGAACAAATTGGGGATCGTACCCCTTCACAATTTTTTCGCCATCTACGTAGCTTATGCCCAGACGTGCCAGACAACGTTCTTAAAGCAAGATGGCAGTCACAACTTCCACCCCAAACACGTGCTTGTCTCGCAGCACAGCCAAACGCACCTTTAGAAGATCTTAGCAGGTTAGCAGACAAAATACACGAGGTGATGCCAAATGTTTCACGCTCTATAGCCACGGTTTCTGAAGAGCAGTCCTTGCGCGCAGAAATAGCTGAACTTCGAAAGCGATTAGACTCACTAAATGTAAAGACTCAACGAAATCGCAGTAGGGAAAACAACTCGTACCGTAGTAGGCGTAATTCCTCACATAGTCGCACACGTCTGTCAGCAGATGGTATCTGTCGCTACCACAAAAAGTTTGGTAAAGATGCCCAACGTTGTGTTCCTGGTTGTAAGTTCTCGGGAAACTCGAAAGAGGGACAGTAGAGGCGGTCAATGACTCTCCCTCAGTAACATCACGCCGCCTATTTCTATTAGATCGCACCACGGGGACACAGTTCCTTGTAGACACGGGTGCGGATCTATCAGTATTTCCTCGCACCCGAATTAAAACACACCTAGTACCAGTAGGTTACCAGTTGTATTCCGCAACAGATTTGCCAATTGAAACCTATGGGTACCACACCCTCACTCTTGACTTCGGGTTACGACGCGATTTTACATGGCGCTTTGTCATAGCCGATGTTACGAAGCCGATAATTGGGGCCGATTTTTTAAGCCACTATGGTTTGCTAGTCGACCTGAAACACCACCTCATTAGTGACGAAAATACAGGAATAAGCATGCGTGGGCGCGTCCGTAGTACACCCCAAATTTTAGCAATCAGATCTATTCTCGGTCAGTCGCCATATATCTCTTTGCTGCAAGAATTTCCGTCTATCACTCGACCAGACGGTGCATTTAAACAAACAAAACACGCGACGGTACACCATATTAAAACGACAGATGGTCCCCCAGTTTCAAGTAAAGCGCGGCGTCTCGCTCCGCACAAGTTAAAAATCGCAAAAGATGAATTCGAAAAAATGTTGAAAATGGGAATCGCTCGCCCGTCAGATAGCCCGTGGTCGTCACCACTGCACTTGGTGTCAAAAAAGTCAGGTGAATCTAGGCCGTGCGGAGATTATCGACGCCTTAACGATCGTACAGTACCTGACCGATATCCCGTTCGTTATTTGGAGGATTTTGGATCAAATCTACATGGAAAATCTATATTTTCTACCATAGATCTCGTTAGAGCATTTAATCAAATTCCGGTAGCGGAAAGCGATATTAAAAAAACTGCGATAATCACCCCCTTTGGGTTATTTGAATTCCCGTTTATGACGTTCGGACTCAGAAATGCCGCGCAAACTTTCCAGCGATTTATGGACGAAGTTACACGTGATCTCCCGTTTGTATTCCCTTACATTGACGACCTTTTAGTCGCCTCAGACAACGAGCAACAACACCTCGAGCATCTTAAAACTATTTTCCAGCGCTTACAAGACTATGGCCTTGTTATAAATGCTGCAAAATCTAGCTTTGGTCAAAGAGAGGCTAAATTCCTCGGTCACCACATTACATTCAGTGGAATTAAACCACTTCCAGAAAAAGTCAGCGCGATTCGAAGCTTATCACCGCCCGCGACAGTGAAGAAGCTACGCGCCTACATGGGTATGATAAATTTCTATCGCAAGTTTATAAAAAATGCGGCAGAGCTACTCGCCCCTTTAAACGAAGTTCTTTCGGGTCCGAAAATCAAAGGTTCACACCCAGTGGCATGGACGACAATACTTCAAAGTGCTTTTGAACGTTCCAAGGAGGCCTTAGCAACATGCGCCGAGCTAGCTCACCCTAACATGAACGCCGACTTGGCTGTCTTCACTGACGCATCTAACAACGCGGTTGGCGCTGTGTTACAGCAGCGTGTAAGAGCCGCCTGGCAGCCACTCGCGTTCTTTAGTCGGACGTTGCCTGAGTCCATTCGCAAGTTGTCAACGTACGACCGTGAACTCCATGCAATATTCGAAGCTGTAAAATATTTCAGACACATGTTTGAGGGGCGGCATATTGTGATCTATACGGATCACAAGCCGTTGCAACATGTGTTCAAACAGAAAGCAGAACGCGCTTCTCCATGGCAATTCCGCCGAATAGACATGATTGGCCAATTCACCACTGAAATAAAACATGTAAGTGGACAAGACAACATTGTGGCAGATACTCTCTCGCGTGTCGAAGCAGTCTCGATTTCCGTCTCGCCGCAACAAATAGCCGCTGCGCAAGAAACCGATGCAGAGCTTCAACAGCTCGTTACTAATCCCAACGCGACGCTTCAATTACAAAAACTTAAATTCCCAGAGCACAACGTCAGTCTGTACTGTGATATCTCTTCAGGTACAGTCCGACCATTCGTTTCTTCGTCACTAAGAAAAGCAGTGTTCGATGCCCTACATTCGCTTTCCCATCCCGGTGTACGCTGCTCGCAGAAGCTAATAACAAGTCGTTACGTCTGGCCTGCTGTAAACAAGGACTGTCGCGCTTGGGCAAGAGCATGCATTGAGTGCCAGCGAAACAAAATTCAGCGCCATGTCGTCACAACTCCCGGCCAATTTCAATTGCCGACACAACGTTTTGAACATATCCACATAGACTTGATCGCACTTCCATCGTCTAAAGGTTTTCGTCAATGTTTGACGATAATGGATCGTTTTACGCGCTTTCCTGAAGCAGTCCCTCTAGAAAATGGGAATACGGAATCAATCGCACGTGCAATATTTTATCACTGGATCGCAAGGTATGGTGTTCCTCTGAGAATAACCTCAGACCGCGGTGGTCAATTTGAATCTACCCTGTTTCGTCAACTCGCACAACTTTTTGGAATCAACCATTTAAAAACTACGCCCTACCATCCTCAAGCCAATGGACTCGTTGAACGTTTGCATCGGCAGTTGAAGTCGGCATTGCTATGTCATGACGAAACGTGGCTTGACGCACTACCAATCGTACTAATGGGATTACGCGCCTCATGGAAGAACGATATTTCAACAACTCCCGCTGAGCTGGTTTACGGTGAGCCTATTCGACTTCCTGGCGAGTTTGTTAATCCAGCAAACAAAGCCCAGCCCCTTCAGGGACTGCTAAAAAGTCTGAGAAATCACTTTCACAAGCTAGCACCTGTAGAAATGTCGCGGCATGGAAAACGTTCTATTTTTCGTTTCAGGGAACTTGATACTTGCACCCATGTTTTAATCCGACAAGGCCAAATCGGACCATCGTTTGCAGCACCATATCAAGGGCCGTACCGTGTAATATCGCGCAATGATAAACATTTTTATGTCGACGTTCAAGGGCAGCGAATCCCAGTATCCGTCGATCGACTTAAGCCTGTCTACGAGCTAGACGACGAAGCATCGGCTCAAGATCAACAAACAGTAGCAAGACCTAGCCAAGCTACAAGACATGTTCATTTTGCGGATAACGTCTAACTTATTCTAGTTATAATTTCACATACATTGTATTTATCTAAATTTTTTTGTAATGTAAAACATTTAAATAACAAGGGGAGGCGTGTGGCAACTCTTCAACACACTGAGAGCTGCGTACTCGTAAACAGCTGAGAGCTTAGCTCAATATGTCAAATTCCAGTATCGAGCCTGGAAAATACACACGTCTAACTAGCGTGCTCTAATCTCATCCCTTTCTACTTGGCTCGTCGACCTGTACGGATGCTCGCTCCTCTACGTAAATTGTATTTTGCTTAAACTTTTGTTTTTCACTTAAATAAATAATTCAATAGATATTCTGTTAAGTAAGTGACGCAAGCGTTTTATTCACAACTACCTGTGTCGCTACATATATACATTATATTAATTTAAAAGCATGTGACCCAAATCGCCGAAAACGAAACCGAGGACAAAATTTTTTTCCCAGGTTTTGCAGATTTTTGATTATACCTGGGTCATGCATATTCTAAGGTATCGGACAACGTAAATATTCACGAATCTTCTTCTCTCGATCATGAAAATTCACTTAATCCAGAGAAACCTTTAAATTAATGAAAATTAAAAATGCACAACATGAAATTAAGGGTTGTTTATAATTTAAGGACCTCCATTTTTTGCATTGTACTGGCTTTTCTTCGCTTGCCCTGTATTACTTTGAAGTTAATAAAAACAGTATTCGATAAGATAATCAGCGTTTAACTTTCTAAGTGAAAATAAAGTCGGCAACATTTCTAATGTAATGTAACAGTCCAAAATACCAAATGTTTTTTTGGAGTGGAATCCACCAGACAAAAGAATTGAAAAATCTGGTTTCTTCGAGCATTTTCGGCCTTCTTTCACAATAAAATAAAGCAGTTTCTTCATTATCCATAAGTTTTCGGTGGAAAACTATTTGTAACGTAAAACGCGAGACATACGGGCATGCTTATGCATATAAACTAGCACACAAATGCGAATAATTTTGCCCTGACAGACGTCAGTATTGCGGATTAACGAGCCGAGGGTCGTGGATTCGAGTCCCATGGCCAGTAGGATTTTTATCTATTTCGTTTTTATTAATTTTTTTATAAGTTCTATATTTTTTTAACATTGCTTTCAGTTAGTTGTTGTTGACTTTTTAATAAAATTCAACTCTACACACTTAAAATAGCTAATAGTAAAATAAAAAATGTGATATAAAATAAAAAATGTGATATAATAAAAGTAAGTAAGCCGCTGTGGTGTAGCAGTAAGCAGTTCGCGCTTACACTCCGCAGGGCCTGGGTTCAATCCCTGGTCAAAGCAACATCGCAAAAATATAGAAAAAAGGGTTTTTCTTAACAGCGGTCGCACCTCGGCAGTCAATGGCAAACCTCCGAGTGTATTTCTGCCATGAAAAACAGCTTCTCATAAAAATACAATCGCCGTTCGGAGTCGGCGTAAAACTGTAGGTGCCTCCCCTTTGTGTGACAACATCAAGGCGCAAGCCACAATTTGGAGGAGAAGCTCGGCCAAGCACTAACATATGTGAAAGCGCCAATCCATTATTATTATTAAATATATAAATAAAATAAAATAAATAACAAAAATAAAAACTTTTTTCGCAATCGCTTCAACCGAGGATCGAACCTGGCAGCTATAGGCTTGTAGCTCTCACCACTCGGCAAGCGCGGACGCCACACTCGCCTGTTTTGTTTGCTTATTTGTACAAAAGACAACAGCTCGCCGTTTTTACCAGTGTTTTCATCGAAAATTCCTTTGATCCGAGTTAATTCCCAAAAACTTCGTGCATTTGTTCGGCTGCTTATGCNTCAACCGAGGATCGAACCTGGCAGCTATAGGCTTGTAGCTCTCACCACTCGGCAAGCGCGGACGCCACACTCGCCTGTTTTGTTTGCTTATTTGTACAAAAGACAACAGCTCGCCGTTTTTACCAGTGTTTTCATCGAAAATTCCTTTGATCCGAGTTAATTCCCAAAAACTTCGTGCATTTGTTCGGCTGCTTATGCACATTTTAAAGAGGAACATGCATGAGTTAAAGCAAATAAAGGCTGTTTATGCAAATATGCGAGCCCGTTTGTCAACTGTATAATAGTCTTTTTTTACTAATTTAATTTTCAGGTAAAATTATTTTTTATTTAGTTAGAGATAGGGCTCATTTTGAAAGCAACATTGTAAGCTATTGAACGTGCTATTGACTCATAGTTAAAATTTATATTCTTTTTAACTCAAATCCTTTTTTTCTTCTTCTTATTTGGCGCTGTAACCCCGTAAGCGGTTTTGGCCGAGTTTAACAAAGCGCGCCAGTCGTTTCTCTTCTGTGCAAACTGACGCCAATTGGAAATGCCAAGTGAAACCAAGTTCTTCTCCACCTGGTCTTTCCATCGCAGTGGGGGCCTCCCTCTTCCTCTGCTACCACCAGCGGGTTCGGATTTGAATACTTTCAGAGCTGGAGGTTCGGTGCCCAATCGAACGACATGGCCAAGCCAGCCGGGCCGCTGTATTGCTCAAATAGGCTCAGAAAATAAAAATTACGTAGAAAAAAAAACGCGAGAATTATATTATTTAAAAAAGGAACGAGGTCAAAATAAGCGAAACAAAAAGCTAAGAGAAGAAGATTTTCTGAAAAGATAATCAAAATCTATTGGAATTATTTCAATGTTTTTCTAGTACTATTATTATCCTTCAAAATTCACTCTCGAATGGTGCCATGAGATTTTTCTTCAAGAGTTAAACATCGCCAAACCAAGCATATGCTTTCTTCCAATGGCCATAGTTTCTGAAGGAAAATTTGTAAAGCAACCCTCTAAGGCGCATTTTGAATGGTAAGAATAGTACTAAATGTCATAGAGCAAACAAAAGTGGCCATTAAAGCCTTTTTTCGTGTACTTAACCCCGGGAAACCTCAATATCTTGGCACAGTTGTAAGCTCCAGTTCGAGTTCTAAGCGGAAAATTACTTACACGACTTACAGCTGCACAGCAACAGAAGTCTGTATTCATAATTATTATGTTCTTAATTTCTTTGGATTATATGTCAAATCGCAAGTCTGCTTAATTCATGCTACTTTTGCATAAAACAGACTACAAGCTATTTTTTGCAAATATTGACTCCAAAATTAATTTTATCAGTTCAATAAATACGTAGCTCTTGAGCTCCATCCTTAAGCTAAGGAACTGTGTACCAACTTTTGAAAGCATTATATAAGGAGAGCACACTTTTTCGATAATATCCAGCAGCTGTTGAAAGAAGAAAAACTATCCGAAAGTTGTATTCTAGCGAGTTTCAGTGGGTTTTGAAAAGCAACGGTAACAGTCCCCGTTTTGGGCCATATGATCATTTTCTTTAATTTATAGAGTCGGAAAGAATCAGCACGATTCGTAATATGTTTATAATGAAGGCCTATAACGTAGGAGCGATTACATTGTAAAAAAAAAAATAATAACAAGTTGTGGTTCTGATATATCGGGCCCCTTTAGGAAGCCCAGGCCCGGAAGGGTTCACCCTTTCCCGCCCCCTCTCGACGGGCCTGGGTGCACCGCATTCAGACAAGCATATCCGCAAAATGCGGTGTTTAAACGACTACTCACCAGTGTTGCCACAAAAAAATTACCAAATTTCTCAAAAACAAAGGAAAAATCCTCAAAATCCGAACAAATCACTCAAAATTTTCTTATTTACAGGTACGTAAAATTTATTACATTATCCAATTCAATTGATACATTTGTTCTTGCGGCTCAAACAAAGTAGCACCGTTATTTTGATCCTTGCTTAGTATATAATATTGCTGTAACTATATTAGTTGTCAATCCGGTCCTCAAGTCAGTCATACACATTTTTAAAACTACTAAATATACGTTCTACTGATGCATCATAAAAGGGCTATATTAGCAATGCATTTATAATTTTTTTTTTAATTGGCAAACTTATAAATATGAACATGAAGAATCTTTTAATTCAACAACTTTTTTCCTATAAATTTCTGGATCTAATGAAGAATCAATATGAATATTCTTATGATCGAACAACGCGTGTTCTCTGCATTCGTTATCGAGATTTCGCCAGTTCAAAATAAGTTGAAAATATAACGATAGAATGAAAAATATTATCGATAACATTTTAAATATTTAGCACCAAATACAGATATTCGAAAAACACCACACAAGCGGCTTGACAAACCAAGCGAAATATCCCTTTGCTTAAAGCTATTTATGTTGTGTACGGGGGTGTTTGAGAGAAATGTGAAAAAAATAAAATTTTTTTATATTCTGGCCGCTTTGTTGACGTTTGATCAAACCACTTACGTTAAGTATGGTAATATCGCCTCATTCGCAACGGAATTTTCACCGAATGAGGACGCAAAAGAGAATAATTGAAGAAATTCAAACTATTTTACATTGTGAACCGGAAGAAAACTAAAATTCTTTGCTTGAACGAGTCATGTTTGCATGGTGTATGGCAAAATGGGAAAAGTAGGTTTGAATTATTGGGTCGATTATCGATAGCAATCAAACTTCAGTTACGTTGCTAGTTGCCAAAACGATATTACAGATGGCAACTGGCAATTTTCAACTGACAACTGCAGTTTCTACAAAGTGTGTATACAGGCGACTACATTTTTGTGGTTGCTGGGAACGTTTTTGGAGTGTATTTAGGAGCGAAAATTGAAAAGTGTGTGATATATTTTACTTTTTAATACTTTGAACGATATTAACATTTTGCAATGCAGTTTTCTTTTACAGAATATGGTGAAAATAACAAAACAATAACTTGAAATTTTTGTTCCCGTGGAGTACGCCCTTTGGCGAAGCAAAAGCGAACACTGATTGCAAATTTTTTCCTTTATCAACTGAAGCACCATTTTTAAAACTACCGACACACCAAGTTTTCCAAATTGAAGTCATTGCCACTAGTTTTAAAACCCGTATTGGATGACACTGATAACAGAGGCCTGCGAAATTAAAATACATCTTTTGTTTTTTTTCTAGCACGTCGAGATTATTTTTTATTGGTGACATGTATATTTTAGAATTTCTAGCAATTTGCATGAAAACCCCCTAAGTAAACAAAGTAAATCAGAAAATCGTATGTAACTTCGAAGTTAACGCTAAGAAAATTGATAACAGCCGGTTTCACCAGCAATTTAAATGGATTTTTTTTCTGTCAATCTCCATATAAAATTAAAAAAATTAAGATCATTTTTCCCTTAAATTGATTTCGGGAAATTGGCTGTAAAAGTTATTTTCTTAGCGTTATCGCGCATTATCAGCGTTAACTTGGAAGGTTTAGAAAAAACCATTGTCGAATATTTTCCCAACATTGACTCTGAGGATGTCTACAGCTGGATAACAAACCCGTTTTCATGTGACCCGAAAAGTAAACCTACTGAGATGACAAATTAAGCTTTTGAAAACCTTCTGGACATCAGTGAAGACAGCACTTTGAATATTAAATAATACGAAGGGAGCCAAGAGAGTTCTGGATGCAAGCGTATGCAGAAAACACTGCTGTTGGCAAGATTGCATTAAAAATACCAGTGACTTTTACTTTTACATTTTTATGTGAGACTGCATTTTCAACAAATGCTTACATAAACAAGTAATTTTTAAGCAAAAAACAAAACCCACTTTAATTCTCATATACAAATTTAAGATTATCGGATATCACTTCATGATCCAATGATCGGATTTAAACCAAATTAGAATGGGACCGCCTGTGAGGTAACACCTTTCCTCCAAACAAAGAATTTTAGTAATCGGTTAACGTGGTCTAAAGTTATGCGGTAACGTTCATAAAAAAAAAAATGTTAATAAAAAAATATTCCGACGTATTGATAACCTTCTCCTTTTTATGAAGGCAGCGTCAAATGATTTCAGGGTAAAATTGTCAAAGCTCCCAATAAACTTAAAGGAAATAATGAAATCATCAAAACAATTTCAGTCCTCACATTAAAGCTAAAGGAGCATAAACTTTGCATTGGGTTTTCTTGTATTGGTAGACATTGGAAGAGTAGGGGTGCCGCGAAATTTTTTTAGCACACCAATGGTGCCGCGGTGAATAAGGTTTGGGAACCTCTGCTCTAGAGGATTGGAATTATCCTTTAAATGTCGCCTGATTGAGGCCGCATTCATGCACTTCTATTCCTTTTAAACAAATAATTGTGATGAACTTAGCTTTATAGCTCTCTTTTCTTTAAAACTCTTTATTTTAATAATTTAATTTTATTCGTACAGCTTGTTTACAGCCGCTTGCTGGTTGTCGCACTGTCAAATTTCGATTATCGATAACTTTACAGCAACTGACGATAGTTTCCATTCGTAATACAAATTTTCTTTCCAGTTGCGTTGCCAGCTGGCAACTGAACCGTGGTTGCGTTGCTAACCGTAATCGACCCATATGTTTGACAAGCCACTTGTGTGGTGCATTTCGCTCTTTATAAAACTGCGGACAGCTTTTTATTTAAAAATTTGCAAAACGAATTAACAACCCTGTTGTGTAAAAAATGGTTGCATTTGTTATCTGCAAATATATCGAGAGAAAATTCCTCAAAATTCCTCAACATAAAAATCCTCAAAAAATACTCAACCGCACCCGAAATTCCTCACGTTTTGAGGAATTACTCACAAAGTGGTCACACCGCTACTCATGTCCAGTGATCGGACTTAAAAAAAAATTATATGTGGTAGAATCTGGAAAAAATGTGGTGGATTTAAAAAAAAATTGGTAGATCTCTGGTTCTAGATCAAACTTTGTACAAAAATTTAAAAAATTCTTCAAGGTTTCACCTAAATTGCAACTTTTTAATTAGGCTCTAAAAAAATTTAATTTTAGTATAATAAAGTGCAAGATTGAAGTTGCTAAAATTGCGTTGAGTTTTGTCACTTTTTTCCTTGACGGTGTAAAGCAGTTTTTTCCATATCAAGATATTTTTCGAACATATTTTAAGAGATTTCTGCAACCTTGCGGAGTGCAATTTTTCGAAAAAGCTGGCCAAAAGTCGAAGCGTAGTACAATTGTAATCAAACCTTGTGTATCCGTCTTAATTTTGGTTGCTGGTTTTAAATTTCACCACATAATTTCGAAATTCAAAATGGCGGATCCATAATGGCCGCTGTGTACGCATAAAATAATCAGACTTTTAGCAAAACTAAGGTAGTTAATTTTAAAGGGTCATGTTTTGTCCTTTTTTGTTATATAATGTGATGTAGCGGTTACAATATACGCTATCATTCCGCAGGGCCTGGGTCCAAGCCCAGTTTCCGACCAACATAAAAAATAAGAAACAAAAAAGTTGTTTGTAATAGTGGTCGCCCTTTGGCAGGCAATGGCAAACCCCCGAGTGTATTCAGCCACGGAGAACAGCTTCTCATAAAAATACAATCCCCGTTCGGATTCGGCGTAAAACTGTTGGTCCCTCCCCTTTGTGCGCCAACATCAAGGCGCACGCCACAAATCGGAAAGAAGCTCGGACAAACACTAATGAGGTTGATGTTTGGATCATCTAGCAATGTTGATGTTCAAATTAACACGGGAGATGAATCAATAAACAAGACATACATATTTGTTGGTACAGGAATATATTTTTAAGATGAAACGCGCCGTCAGACGGTGTGACTCGCAGTCATCTGAAGTGTCCAAGCTCATATCAATATTTAATATTGTTCCATGCTATCATTTCTAAGTCAACTGTACACTTCATCTGCAAGTCGTACGTAAATTGTAATAAATAATACAAAGTTGTATGATTAGTTGAGAGTTGGTATATCGTACCTGTAATTTTACTACCTTCTCCAACCATGTTTTGTTTTTTACAAGAAAGCGTGCAATTGTTCTCTTACTCTTGTCCCATTTTCTTTTTATAGTAGTAAGTAAATCTTTCACTTCACTTCTTTGGTCTGGATGGAGCGTGATAGTTTTATTTTCTTTTTTAGATAGATGTTCCTCCTAACTTTTGGTTTTTACACCCACTTCCAAATGCAATTGTTTAAACAATGCATCGAAAATTTCACGCCGAGTGCACTCTAATATAGTAGTACTTTCTGACATCATTTAAATTCTAAAAACATCCAATCTTTAAAACATCAAAATCTTGACAGAAATAATTTTTTACATAATTTAAATCTTTTAAACATAAAAAAAAATTAGGAATCGCGTATAAACACTGATGCCCAAACTACAGTGGCGGCTTGTGGCATGTGGTTTTAACCAAGGTGGATGGGAAAAACTTCAATATATATGAAAAAGAAAATTAGACCGCCCATCTGGACCACTCTCGTAACTATTTTCCTAATTTATCATAATGAGTAAACAAAAAAATCAATACGTGGATATCTATGTCTTACGTTAGTTTTTAGATGGCGTGACAATGAAAAAACATGTTTTACATACTCTAGATTACAATTTCCATGAACGGATGCTTGAAAACTGTAATTTTTTAAAGATAATACAACAACTTTAACAACGACGAAAACTCTAATTTACGAAAAGTTTAGACCGAATTTCTAACAACAGTTACTTCGATCTCCTGTAACACTAAATGCCTTAAGAGAATCGACTTGATCTCTCACAACGATACGCAGTAGAGCCCTCTTAACATTATAAGATGGTTATGCATACGAACGCACCAATTTTTTTTCGACTTTTGGCCAGGGTTTTCCAAAAATTGGCCACTGTTCGATGTTAGCGAACAAATGTGGCACGTGCCAGAAACCGGTACTTGAGATTTACCGATTTTGACAATTCTCAAGTAAAAGTAAACAACGCCACAGAAACTTTAGATGCACTTAAATTTGATAATACGTTCACAAATACGCCGTTTTTTTACATTTTCGCTATAAGATCTTTTATTAAATCATATATTTTGCAATTTAACAAAATAAAACCACGTTTCCTATCGAAAAATTGATTACTCAGAAAATTTACTATTTTACTCCCATTCGGCTTTGTTTACTTTTACTTGAGCAATTTCACTACCATATAGTGTTTAGTGTTGGACAATATTTGCTCTTAAAATTAAGAAAAGTATGTCGAGCGAAAATAAAACTACTCAAACACGCGAATATGTGGTAGATTTCCGACCTTGAGTCAGTGTTGCCAAGTTTTCAATTAGAAAAAGCACTAAAACCCATGAAAAATAGCTTTTTTCTCGAAAAAAGCACAACATTTTTGTTGGAGTATTTGGATTTAGATTTATAGACTTTGTATGCATAAAAAATTGTATAGTAGGGACGCCAATTCAAATGAATAAAAATCAATGTTTCTTGCTAGGCGGTCGAATTTATTATGTTTTCTATAAAATTAAATATTTTCGTCCAAGCGACGCGACGTAAACATTTTTGTTCTTATTTTCTAGTTTGCAGCTGTGTCCAGCGTTTCGCTTATATTTAAGCAGTTTAAATATTAAATTTTTCTTCATTTCGCTTAATTTTTTCTACAGTTCCTATCAAGCGAAAATAAAACCAAAAAATTAAGCTTCACGAACTATGTGGAAGTTTAAATCTACATTACAGTCTCTTATGATCTCATGAACTAAAGGAACGTAAGGAACTATTCTTTCCGACCGCTTCACACCTGAAACATAACAAAATTTTATTTCCCTATTTAATGTGTCTTATTTGTGTGTATTATCCACCGGCGCACAGTGGTCGGAGAAATCATGTTTTACGCGAAAGAGGCATATTTTAAAACTGTGATAAATTAACCGTAATAAAGCTATTCTTATTCAGAAATGTCCAACGAACTCAAAACTGATTAGGTCTTTCAAGAATATCCGCTGAGAAAGCCATTGAACCCGTTTAATTGAACGGATTCTATCGTGACACGTTCTAACAGTTATGAGCTGACAACTTTCTTAACAATTTGTTTATGGAAACTTTCAATTATAATAGTAATTGCTGGTTTGGTCTTACTTCTTAAATATGGTAAATATTGATTTCATATGAAATATTACATAATAAATCTTGGTTGCTAAATTATCAAGACCTTAATAACATGGCTTATATTTCAAGAAATATTTTCTTCAAAAAGTTATAACTAATTTGTAGGGCTAAGTAGGATCTTCATTCCTTTACCAAAAACTAATACAAAGGTCCCTTCAAGGATCTACGAAAAGAAAAGCCGCGCATACTCGCGCCAAAAAGAGTGGCGGCCATTTTTATTTCACTAGACCAACTTTAGCAGTATAAAAAATAAAGTAGCTTTATAAAAGGTTTATAAATTAAAATATATATGGCATTCGTGTTTAATTTTATTTACCGTTTCAGAAATCAGTAGTACATTCAATAGAAAATAATTATATGTGCATAAGGAGTTATTCGGCTTCCGATTGCTGCAGTGTCATAAATTCTCTACGAAAAAAAGTACACTAACAACTGGGTTTTAAAAACTTAAATATGTAGAAACTATTTTCATCCTAAAACCCGTTTTATTATTTCCCCATATTATATCACGGCCCATAATATCCCGTGGCATTGAACTGTCTGAAGAAGAGCCCGGAAAGATAACAATAAAGAGCTTTTGTGGCATGAAAGGTAGCTAAGTAACTGCTAAAGTAAGCAGACATCAGAATATAATATGAAATTACCTTAAAAAACTCTGTATACCAAGGAAATCAATCCTATACAACCCTCAAAGAGTGATGCAAACGGCATATCCAAAGTCTAGCTACTAGGGACAACATGATTTGCAGAAAAATGTATATGTAGTTGAATCTATTTGTCACAAGAAACAGTTTCCAGCAAATAATAAATACGGACTTGGTACCTCTAAATCTTGGTATCTCTAAATCGCTAAACCACAGCTCAATCTAGGGTACGCTTTTGGCATTTAACAAAAAATATAAATTTTCTAGAAAGAATAGAAAAACGATATTTTCAGTGATGACAAAAACTGCAATATAGTAGATGCAGATGCCTACCATAAATATTGGAGATTCATTCTATTTCCATGGCAAACCTACCTTGGCGAAAGGAATCTCTTATGCACGTATAGCTTTGGAAAATATATAAAATATTTTTACTTTGAGAAAAATCAGTATCCATAAGTAGAAACATTCCTTATGCATCGGATTGATTAATTTTTCGGGCAATACAACCGAAGATATTTGGACTTTCCCGCGGAAAATCGATGCTATTCACACAGTCCAAACAACAATATCGTCATTCAAGGAAAGAAACCCCAATTTTTTGAGTGTCTAGCTTAAAATCAGGGCTTGAATTCCCATAAGAATTTTCTAATATCTACTATTAACAAGATACCATGCCACGAAAATTCTTTCCCGTTATCTTACCGAGCTTGGGATATTATTGGGCCGCGATTTAATATGGCAAAATAATAAAACGGGTTTTAGTAGGAAAATACCTTCTCATATTTAAGTTTTTAAAACCCAGTTGTTAGTGTACTCTTTTGTTGAGAATTTATGACACTGCAGCAATCGGAAGCCGAATAACTACTTATGCACATATAATTATTTTCAATTGAACGTACTACTGATTTTTGAAACGGTAGATAAAATTATACACGAATGCCAACCTACCGCCCAATTCTGTGTTTCTTGATAAATTTTTTGTAAAGAAATCTTATCAAGATTTTTATCAAGTAAAAGCTTCCTTCGCATTCTGTGTTAATATTTATAAAACAAAAAGGTCTACGATTTCCACATTAGTGGAACTGAATTCCACATGAGTGGAACTGATTTCATTGTCACATATGAAAAATATGAAGTTAAAAGCAAAAAAACTTTTGACTACCGTAGCCGAGTAGGTAGAGATGTCGACTATATTTCCGTGTGTCACAGGTTCAAATGCTGGCACATGGAGTATTTAATTGTTAGAAACCAGGGATGTTGCGGATGTGGAATTTTAGACATCCGCGGATGCGAATATCTAACAGCTAACATCCGCGGATGCGAATGCGGATGTCAAGTAAAAAACAATTAGAATCTAGCATAATAGCGAGATCGTTGTTTAAACAGCGCTTACAAGCCAAACCAGATACATATGTCATGTTGTTTCAGAATTTGGAGAACCTGTAACTTTAGAGCACTTTTCGATTTTAGTTTTTGTAATGGATGTAAAGTCGGTGATGGATCTCACGGTACCCGCTATACCATCAAAATCAAATCACGAAAATTTTGTTAAGAATTACAGTGCACACTTTCGTCTTTTGTGTCTAGTATTTTTTTTTTAAGATTGGTCCAAAAAAATCATAATAAAGAAAGAACCCATAGCAGGTATTTAAAGCACAGAAAAAATATATTATTAAAAGGACTATGTTCTCTTTGACGTACGTCAAAGGTCAAGTAGAAGTGGGAACTTTTATGGCTGCCCATTGATAGCTTGGTTATATAGCTTAAGAAATAATATTTTAAAGACATTTTTATCAAAGTTAATAAATATAACATTTGACCAGTTTTGTTACAAAATACTCCTACGACCACAGGCAAAAATACTGGCTACAATGTGTATTTTTTTTTGCTATATATACGTTTTATCGGTCCACTTGAAAAATATTCGCATTCGCAAAAGCTCCGTATTGATTATAGCGAATGCGAAAGCGAATGCGAATGTTAAAATTAATGCGGAAGCGAATATTCGCAACAACCCTGTTAGAAACAAATTTATTAATATACAAAATTTATACATTTCACATGAAATTTCAATTTGTCATTAGCATTTTCAATCTTGATAATTTATCAAGAAAAGAGCTTTTGATTTCTGTGCTAGAATACCAATTTTTGATGAATAATAAAAAATGTACAAATTATAAAGATTTTCAATTTATCAAGTGCACAGAATCGGGCTGCTAATGTATGGAAAAAACCAAGGGCTGTTATAACTGCATACAACATAAAACTTTACCCTTATTTAATACAGAGAAATCGAGGAAAAACAAGATGCACATATAATTCTTTTACTAATTGTTGTGTGTTGTCGCCGCTCTGTATGCTTGGGATGCGTATGTACACTTACATCATGATTCAATAATTAAAGGTTTCCTCAATAGTGACATTAGAGTTTTGACACTCAAAAAACAGTCAAATACGTGCGTAATAAATTTTTGTATGAAAATATTATTTTTAAATACGAACATTTTTAAACGATAATCAAATATAAAGTATTCATTTTTACATTTATCAAGATTTTTATCAAGTAAAAGCTCGCATCGCATTCTGTGTCAATATTTATAAAATAAAAAGCTCTACGATTTCCACAAGAGGGGAACTGATGTCCACTGGAGTGGAACTGATTTCGTTGTCACATATGAAAAATATGAATTAAAAAGCAAAAAAGCTTTTGACTGCCGTAGCCGAGTCGGCTATAAATTCTGTTATTTTTTAATATACAAAATTTATAATTTGCATATGAAATTTCAATTTGTAAACGCTTGTACATAAATAGCATTTTCAATCTTGATAATTTATTAAGTAAAGAGCTTTTGATCTCTGTGTTAGAATTCAAATTCTTGATAAATAATAAAAAATTTACAAATTATAAAATTTCTTTATTTATCAAGTGCACAGAATCGGGCCGTGAAAATCTTTATAACTGGTCAATTTTTTATTATTTATCAAGAATTGGTATTCTAGCATAGAAATCAAAAGCTCTTTTCTTCATAAGTTATCAAGATTGAAAATGCTATTGACAAAGTGAAATTTCATGTGAAATGTATAAATTTTGTATATTAATAAATTTGATTCTAACAATTAAATACTCTATGTGCCGGCATTTGAACCTGCGACACACGGCATTATAGTCGACATCTCTACCTACTCGGCTACGGCAGTCAAAAGCTTTTTTGCTTTTAAATTCATATTTTTCATATGTGGCAATGAAATCAGTTCCACTCATGTGGAAATAGTAGAGCTTTTTGTTTTATAAATATTGACACAGAATGCGAAGGGAGCTTTTACTTGATAAAATTTCTTTACAAAAAATTTATCAAGAAAACACAGAATTGGGCGGATACTATGCATTATTTCCCTCAGTGTAGAGGTTTTTTAATTCGCTCATTACAAGTTTCAAACAAGTTTTTGAAAATTCAAAATGCAATGTGCTTTCGGCGCATCGATAACCGGGTTTACTTCGCGTACATTATAAATGTTTAGCTGGCTTTCATCGTCTCTACATCCGACGCGTTGCGGCATGAATGTGTAGCCACTCTTGTTCAACACACACGTGAATTTTTGTACAAAGTCATAACCAAGTAGAGCATTGTATTTTATATTGCTATCGGGAGCCACTAAAACTTTCTGGTCAACCTTTAAACCATCGACTTCAACTGTGGCTATGAAGCGACCTATGACTTTCGTACTAGCGTTGCCGAAACTATGCAGCTTTTTGTTATTCGGCTTTAAAATTTTGGTTTTAAAGTATTTCATATAAATTCCCTTTTTCAATATTGTAACAGCGGCGCCCGTGTCAAAGAGACACTCTACATCAACACCATTCAGCACAATCGATTTAAGCCTACTTTTATCAAGTACAACGTTTACGCTGTTTTGCGTCTGCGATTTTGACGTGCAGTTTTTTTATATGTGTCCACTTTTGTTACAGCGAAAACACTTCGAGTCGTCTTTGCATTCGGCTCTTTTGTGATCTACAGACCCACAATTGAAACAATTTTCAACTTTCTAATATTTGATTTATTTTCTCTTTCTTGTTTAGTGCTTTCGATGATTTTGTTATTTTTCCGCAAGGTTTCTACGTTTTGCATTATTTCTACAATTTAGCACTGCACTTTTGGTTCTGAAAAGCTTTTCGCACTGTATAAAGCGTAATTGTACTCGTTTTCGATTTTCAGCCTATCCACTATATACCGGATCACCGACGCGTCTTCGATGTTTCCACAACATTTTACCATAGTTTATTATAAT
The DNA here is from genome assembly GCF_001687245.7 of Rhagoletis zephyria. Classification (NCBI taxonomy): domain Eukaryota; kingdom Metazoa; phylum Arthropoda; class Insecta; order Diptera; family Tephritidae; genus Rhagoletis; species Rhagoletis zephyria. The sequence continues at coordinate 73,594 of NW_016157566.1, read as the reverse complement.
TATATATGTATTAATTGTATGTTTGTTCCTCTTGGACGTTCGTTATACTATACTATACTGTGCTTTACTTTACTTGTACTTCCTTCGATCTCTCTGTCGCGGCCGCTTCATGGGAGTGGTACACTTTTACAGATTTGTACGGTTCTTATTGCCATAAACCTTTCTTTCTAGTAGATATACTTACCTTAGTTTGACAAAATTGTGTGCAAATGCGTAATCGTGTGACATGGCTTTGTGAATTCTATCCAAAAATATGAATGCTTAAAAGATTCGATTTCCATATTTTAATAGTTATTGATGTTTTTATGTTTCTTAACGAATATTTTTAATCTTTATTTTTCCTTTTTTTAATGTGCATCTTCTATTACTTAGTTATTATGAGTTGTGACTAGCACTATAATATATTCTTGCACAATTGTTGTGCTAGGATGAATTTTGCAAATAAACAAACAGACAAACAAACAAACAAACATGCTATGTTTTTCATGTTTAAAATGTACTCATGAAAACTCTCAGTCTAGATAGTTTTTTGTGTAAGTCAGCACTACTAAGCTCTTTGTGGAATTCGCGAATTAGCAGCTCTTTTAGCGTTTCGTAATCACTGACCGACACTGACTCTAGAAACAATTGAGCCACTTTTGCCATTTTGCCACGAGCTTAGACATATTTTTGTTTTGGTGTGAGCTCGTAAACTTCCGCGTTTTGATCGAAGTTATCAAACCATTGTTTAATAGGTATCGACTGGCCGTCACAGTCGGGGATTATTTTGTTGAAATTATGAACTGAAATGCTAACTTTTTTGTTTTCGTCTTTTTTCTGTAATTGCGACGCCATAAGCTTTATAAGTTTTTTTTTTAACTCAGGGTCAGCAACATATTTTTCACTGTTGCTGCTAGAACTGCTTTTTCATTTCTTTTGGCACTATTTATTTTCCGTTTAGCCACTTCTTTATCCCACTTCACGTTCCCGGCGAATTGTTTCAACTGTTCTGCTGACTTCGACCTTTTTTTGAACTTTAGCCCTTTTGCAACGTAGCGCGTGTACTTATGTGTACGTTTTCTATCGTTTAAGATAGGGATGCACAGCAGAGGTGCACGCAGTCGACGTCGCGGGCAAGCTGCGCGCACGCGAGCGTGCTAGGCGAGGTGAAGTGAGCTGTACGGAGATGGCAACGTATACATATTAACCACTACACACTTCTTTTCAAGTAAAAATGCGTGTATGTATGTGTACTTTTGCGACAACTGAGCCAGTGTGGCATCAGGCCACCAGAAAAAGCCAATTTTTCCAAAACAAAAGCGCCAAGTTTTTATTATCATGTTTAATAATTTTTTTGATTCAGTAAAAAATGTATATACATATCCATTTCCTCACGTTTTTATTAATAAATTAATTTCAATACATTTATAACAACTCAAAACATATTTAATTTACCTATTCCTCACATTTTATTCAGTAAATGAATTCCATCTTAATGTAGAATATTAGTGTTTAGTGTATACATACATACATATATACCTATGCATTCGGTGGGCTTAAATTAAAAAAGCATCACTAAATACCGCACGAAGCATTGAATTCCAATTATTTTGGCTTTTTGGTTTCCCAAAAGCACTAAATTTAGTGCAAAATGCACGACCTTGGCAACAGTGAGCTGAGCACATCAATGCTCAAACAGTGATGCCAGACCAAGTATTGAGTAAATGCGCTATGTATATTTTTCTTTTAAAACAAAAGTTCTAATTGGCGAGGGTATTGATTTTTGGTTCTTACATAGAACACTGATAAGATTCACAAACTTATCTTAGGACTTAATTAAAATAATCAACATTATTTGTAGACGAATATATTTGTGTTCGTATGAAATAGTAGCTTATGTCGGGAGGCTGGCTTTAGTAAAATGTACCATTTCCTATATTCTTTAAACCACAAGGAATTTTTTTATGAAACTTTATACGAATATTGACTTGCTAGCATCGCCATTAACATTACCGTCTTTTACGTTTATTTTCCAAGAGTTCTTCAACGACTCGGCGCCAGTGAGTCTTTCGCAATCGTATGCTGCGAATGGTTCATTATACTAAAGCCAGTCTTCCGACATAAGCTACTATTCTATACGAACACAGATATGTATACTTCCTAATAGGCTTGTAAAATGCCCAATACCCAAATCCCTCGCATGAGTTATTATCGGTAAAAAATTGGGTACGCTCAAATCTGGCATCGCTGCAGCAAGTACAGCGCCAGTGAAACAGTGTTGATATTTTAAGTACAATTGTACTTTTTTCAGTACAATTAATTTTAAAATGTACAAAAGTACAATTTGCTGATTATAAGTACAATTTCAACATCAAAAATACTTTTTGTACCAAACGCTCAAATCTCTTCTAGCACTTTGATTCTTAATCCGTTTACATTTAAGTAAATGGATATACCTATATTTCATATTTGCTACAAAACGAAATTATGAATTGTAATTTTGAATGTAAACGTGATTGTGAACAGTAATATTAGTGATGTGCGTTATGGTGATTGCGATTTCTTATCACCGGCGGGTGAAATATCCCTCATCGCTATTTATTTTGAAAAAATCTTTGGAAATGCAATTTACCTAATGGCGATCCTGCAGAAATAGAAGTAATTGAGCAATTCGGGGGTTGAAAGTAAAGAAATGTATGTAAATTCCATGCGTTGAAATTATAAATTTCCCTTGAGGATTTCCATTTTATCGATAGTGATCCCATTTTATGTTCATTAATATGAACAGACCTATATAGTTTATTAATGTTTTATCATCATTTTTTTCATCTTTGACAAAATTACACGGTCACCCGGTATTTATTTTATTATTTTTTAATAATTTTAATTATTATTTTTTATAAAATTGTAGCTCATTATCAAACAAAAACCTTGCCAATACGAAAGAAGTTCAACGAAAAAAGTTCTCAAAAATCTACGCGAATTGAATGTACTATCTCGATCATTTAAACATCTCGGACTCGCCCACCACTAAAAATGATTATTTAAATCTAAAGTATATATTAAATGATTTTTAATATTTGCTTTAGAGCTGAAATTTCGACAAATTTATTTAAACAAAAATGTTAAGCGCATATGCAGAATGTGGAAGCGAGATTCTTCTGCTTGCGTTTCTATGTTTATATTATTTATCAGTTTAAGCACATACGATTAAATGTAAAAAAAAATATATTTTTAATTGCGGATCCGAAAGAAATATTTATTAGTTGCATTGAGTTACGCAAAAATAGTGCCGAAAATCAATCGATTGTGCTGAAGGTGCCGGCTGCTTCCGAAAGGGCCGAAAATGGCACAATGCACACTCATTTTCCATCACTACCACACATAAAATCTCACTATTCTGTCGACTTCGTTTTCCCTTCCGAAAACTTTTTGCTTCCGCGCTTGCCCAGCACCGCTGTGCAAAGCTTTGCACGCGCAGTCGCCCGCGACACATATGTGCTGATTTGGGCATCCCTAGTTTAAGAGATGTCGGTCTTTTACCTTCATAACGGTTCTAGCGGTGTATTTGAGTTCGTACTTCTTGGGTAATTTTCTTTCGCGAAATTTTGCCTGCTTTTTGTGTTGGGGTCACCTCCACGTTTAATATTGGTTAATTTTGTTTCGAGAAATTTTGCTTGCTTTTTGTATAAAAGTCACCTCTACGCTTAACTCTTCGTTAGGTTAGCGCACGGTTGAGCTCACAAATTTAACAATGTTGATTTGAAGGAAAGTAATAGATATTACAAAATATTAGTTTAATGTAGAAAGTTCATAAGTGCTTAGTATTTTAGTACTGTAAAGTATATCAAATTAGAAAAACACCCCAGCGACCTATCGCGACGGCGAACAGCTGCTGAGCTCGAATACTTCTTCTTTGACAACGGCTTTGAGACTGGCTCCCACGAACTACTGCTTAAGACCGACCAGAGTACAAAAGTTGCCAGCTGATGACAGGCGACCGCTATATCGTTCCTAATATCTGCTAACATGCATATAAATAAATAAATAATCTAAAAAATAAATAAATATAATAAATAATCACATTAATAGTCAAGTTAATAAACAAATATCACAGAAGGTTTACGAATAATAAAGATGTCAAGTGGTAAAATAAAATACAATTAGATAGTTGTCAAATAGTTAAGGGCACTGGGGCTGGTACGAACATATGTATGTATGTCAAGTGGCTACAACTAACACAAAACGATGTAGTACATAACACTAAAAATTCATCATACAACACAGTTAACTACCCTATGCCACAAAGATAACTTTAGCGTGGTATACCCCGATCTTCTTGCCACTAGTATCACCAGCGTTGCCGAAAGCTTTCCCTGGAAAATCGTCACTTTACCCTAAAAAAATCGTTATTTCGGCCAAAAAATCGTCAAATTTTTGTTCATTGTATTTTTTTAACAAAATAAAAGATACAAACATACAAATTACTTATAATGAGTCGAATGCATAAAAACTAAGCAAATGCGTTTTCTTAAAATTGCATACCGTTTACTAAAATTTATTCGAACAAATTGACGAAAATGTCTGAAATGGAACCCACATTGCATATGGGTTAATAAAACTGGATTTGCAATTGTTAACGACAACTCAAAATTGCAATTTTAAGGACAATTGCTTTTAAATAGTTGAACTCCGCTGGTTGAAGTTTTTGGTCCAGTTTTAAAGTAGGGGTCTTCACACCGAGCTTGGTACCCGGTGTTCAGTAATTTTTCCCAATGTATTTTGTTTGTGTACAAAATATTTTATTATCGGTACACCGGTGAAGGAAGCTTGATAATTTTTCTGGTAGTTGGTAAACTGCAATCAGCTGTTCGATATTTATTCAATTTGAAATCTGCCCGCTGCCAAAAGGCATAACGCATATGAGTAAGTAAAATTCCTTAAATTTCTGTTACAATTTATTTTTTTTTAGGAAAAAAGCTACGAATCCTCTCTTGATAAACATAGTTTAGCAGACTAACAAAAGGAAACTGAAAAGGACGTTCACAGTTGATAAAATTACCGAGTGTCA
>NW_016157566.1:60256-62046 GCF_001687245.7 Rhagoletis zephyria | reverse complement strand
TTTTTTTTAATTTCTTTTCTATTACTAAGTTAAATTCATTTTTTCATTTACATATGTTCTGACTAAATAAATTTCTAAAGAGAAAAATAAACTCCAAAAAGAAAAAACATAGGCATTTCGCTGATTTTTTCATGTAAAGTGCAAAACCGGCGATTTTTTGAAATGTTTGTATGGTGAACCCCCAGGGGGGTTCCAGGGGGTGTGCCACTGGCATAGGTGGGTCGGGCCTCCAAAGTTAGTGGGGGTCGGTCATACATTTGGACTCGATTGGAGCACTCTAAATGGGTCAAAGTGGGATTTTTCAAAATTTGCCCCTACCCAAAAGTTCGACCCAAATTGGGGGACATCAGAATTCGTTTTAGAGGTATGGTTTCTTCGGCAAAGTTTCTTATTTTGATCCCTAGAATATGATTTTCACAGAGCAATGGGCGATTTTTTTGCCTCCCCACAAATCGATCCGGCCTAATATATACATATATACATATATCTTATTAGATAAACACGCCACGTGTCACCCCTTTTGTTTTTTTACCATATTTTAGCTTTTCCACAATTATTTTCATGAGTTTTAGATTATTTTTCAATTAGTTAGTATTTCGCGGGTTTAATTAACTCTATTAGAATTACATATTAGGTAAATTTTTGGGGTATTTAGTCCCCCAACACATTTCGGGGTCGCTGCCGATAGCAACCTGACTTTGGGATTTAATTAATTTTATTTTTTTGCAACTTATTTAACACCGGGATTTTTCTTTGCGATTTTGATTTGGTTTAGTTTATAGCTTTTATGAATTTGGCGTGAATTTGTTTTTGCTACCTTACACGCACAGACATATGTATATAGGTCTTTTGTATGCTCAGATTTAATTGAAGTTTTCATTCAGTTTAGCCGGGTTTGTTTTTTTATTTAATTTATATTTTTTGGTTTATCATAATAATTTGATTTTTTTATATAACCAATTGAAATTCTCTTTGGTTTTATTTTATTTTTATTTTTGTTATGTTAATTTATTTTTTGATTTTGGGTTATTTCTATGATAATTTGAGTTTCATTGAAGTTTCTTAAATAAATTGTAAGCATATTAATGAATATATTATATTTTTTTGTGGTTGTGAATGGTTGAAAGATTTCCTTTTAACATGGAGTGGTGAAGTTGGAATATTTGGTGTGTGTGTGTTACACTAGGGCGTAAGAGGGGACGTGAGAGCGTTGACTAGGGACTGGACTGAGACAGAACTGTTCGACGAATAGACAGACGTATTATGTCAGGCCAAGGGGGCGTTGCAGCAACAATAGGAGTCAGAGCAACACCCATGGCTGCGTAAGTGCTCATTTACACACGGCGATTTTTGTTGCCGCAACTCGACGTTCGTAGGAGAGAGCGTGACGAGGAAAGGAGAGGGGCACCGAGTTGCTCGTGTTCGGGCAACACGCTTTGTGCTCTCGTTCGTCTGTGTAAATTGAAAAGCTGTTCACAGCCGACAACAACAATTGCATACACACAAATCGCCGTGTGTAAATGAAACGAGCAACACCAAATGAGAATGTGAAAAATCGCGTCGACAAAAGTTTCCGTGTATAAACACAGTCTAAGCGAAATGCTCAAAGTGGGTGGGACGACTCCACCTGACAGGACGGGCCTTCTTTTCAACTTTGCTTTTCCTCTTTCGTATGTATGTTAGTACCGCTAATACTGATGAGCAAGCATGATAAGTTTGTTTGCGTAGGGTATATAAGGTGGGCGAAAATAACCCCCCCCCCCCCCCCCCCCCCCCCCCCCCCCCCCCCC
>NW_016157566.1:54558-60246 GCF_001687245.7 Rhagoletis zephyria | reverse complement strand
AAAAACCCCCCCCCCCCCCCCCCTGCCCATCCGGCGAGCTAGCCTGGGCTTTGCCACCATGCCTGAGTACCGCCTTCTCCTCTTCCAACTGACACCCTTGTAACAATGGCGCCCAACGGTAATAGCCCAATACTTTTTTTTCTGTATTTTCCCATATTTTCACTTAAATTCTTAACTCTCCTTCTTCCTCTATTACTTCTCATGCTTTCTTCTGGTTTAGTCTCTTTTTTCCATTTCTGACTTTCTATCGGACGAGTTAGGGTCACGAAGGCAACGTCACTTTCGGCCACCGGAAATGACTAGTGTCTGAGTGACGGACATGGGGGGAGTGAACATCAAAACTTCGAAGTGCCTTCGTTGTTGTTCAACACACTGATGAAGTGGGATTTTAAGTTGTGGTGTCACTATTAGGGTTGTTGATTGGTCTAGTGAAGACAAGCTATGAGCTACCTAGTGTGGGATCCAGTACCACCCGCTAGTGAGGTTCATAGCGAGTCTTCACAGGGGGCAATGGGGGGAGTATGGCATCCACCGTTAAAGCTGCGGTTCGGACGGTTGACATGCCACACTAGATTAAAGAATAGGTGGGGGGTAGGTGACTTCGACACAGGACAAAGTACATACTGACTTAACGCTCTCACAATGACCTCGCTGAGTGTAACACCACCCACACACCAAAGCCATTAATTGTTACATAGCAACAACAGATACAATTCCCGATAACAGTAAAGGAGAAGAAATAAACATTCTATATGTTCACTTAAACTGAAACAAATATCGGTGTTTTGAAATTTTTATTTATTTATTTTTCCTCATATTTTTCGTTATTATCCATTTTACCCCTTATTTTAGTATTACGTGCATGTTATTCCTATTATCACAATAATATTTTATGATCCTTATTGTTTATATATTACATACATACGTTAATTTTTACAATTTCAATTTTAAAATTTATTTGGTTTTATCCGGAGGTCTTTTCCTGAATTTTTGAGTTTCGATCTCGTTTTCGCTTGGGTTTTTATCTAGTTGCTTCGATTAGGATATAAATTTTTTGATTTTTTTTTTTTGGGCTTAGGAGTTTTAAATTTAGAATTTTGGATTTTGGATTTTTTTTTTGCGTTTGAGCTTTGAATTTTTAACTGACAAAGCAAGTATTGAATTAGAATTGCTTCGTGAGTTAATGGAAGAGCAAGAGGCTGAGGAGAGAGCGACCGCAGGAGGACTAGAAGCGTAGCGAGAGCCCTTGAAAATCAGGTGGTGGGATCTTTGTTCTCGCAAATTGATACCGGCATTCCACATCTGGTGGATTTTCTTCCCACTGACTATTTGAATAGGTGTGCATCGCGAATATTTGGGATTGCCAGCCTGGAGTCGCGCCAACCAGCTATAAGGGTGACCAGTGAAATAGATTTTACCTCTACCGATAATAGTCTCACCTTCTCGAGAAAAATTGAGGAACTTTGTCAGATGTCTGAAGAGGAGAATTCGGGGGTAAAATAACACAAGGCGATCAAAGACTAGGAGGCACAAAGTCTCAATGTGGTGGGCCGAGTTGTGCATCCGTCAGTGTCGAGCAGCTGAGTCGTATGATGGCGATGATGGCGCAACAAAACGACATGATGGCGGAATGTATGAACGAGGTCCGCCACATGAGAGACAATGTTGCTAGCCTCAGCAATAGGGTGGCAGAAGTGGAAACATCGGTGCGAGCTCCTGGGAATACGCCAACCATGGCATCGACACCTGAGGCAACAAGGTAAAACCCTACAGCGGACCAACTGGGTGCAGGAAAAGGGTTCCCTTATGATGGCAACACGCGGTCTAGCAATGGATCCAGGGCTTGGAAAATGGTAGACCTAGAAAAATGCCATATTAAATTTGATGGTACATCGAAGGTTATAACAGTGAAAAATTTTATATTCCAGTAGAGAAAATGAGGGCTCAGTATGACATCTCCTACTACCAGCTGTTTACCGATTTCCACTGCTTGGTCACCGAGTTGGTGCTCGAAGACCATGCCGAAGATCCAGACTTCGGGTACTTTGAGCTTAAAGTCGAGTTGCTGGGCCACCTCAGGACTGCTGAGTCGGATTATGAGGTGATCCGAGAGATAATGGAGAGGAAGCACACCCCGCAGGAAACCTCCGAGCGCGCTGAGATAGTAATTAAAGAAAATAAGAACAGGCCAAAAGAAGTGAACGAATTAGAGTTTATAGAACATAATATGATGAATGAAAATGTAGAGAATAGGAGCGTGGAAGCAATAGGTAGGACTCAGTATAGTAAACCTCAACAGGCAGTGTCAGTCCCCGATAAAGTGTCCTCGTCCGTAAATCCCAATGTCTAAAAGCCCACAATCCATTCGTTTTGTCCGTCCCATTTTCACCTTATGTTGTGTTTTTCGTGTTGCTTACCTGTTGACCACTACGTTAAAAACCCACTTGAAGCCCAGAAGGAAGGTAAATGTAAGTCTTCCTCTTCTTCTTTATTGGCGCTGTAACCGCCTAAGCGATTTTGGCCGAGTCGAAAACAGCACGCCAGTCATATCTCTTCTGTGCTAACTGACGCCAATTGGAAATGCCAAGTGAAGCCAAGTCCTTCTCCACCTGATCTTTCCAACGCAGAGGAGGCCTTCCTCTTCCTCTGTTACCAGCATCGCGGACCGCGTTGAATATTTTCAGAGCAGGATCGTTTCTGTCCATTCGAACGACATGGCCAAGCCAGCGGAGCCGCTGAATTTTAATTCGCTGCACTATGTCTACATCGTTGTAAAGCTTATACAGCTCATCGTTCAATCGTCTGCGATATTCGCCATCACCAACGCGTAAAGGTCAGTAAATCTTTCGCAGAATCTTTCTCTCGAAAACTCCAAGAGCCGCCTCATCAGATGCTTTCATTGTCCATGCCTCGGCACCATACACCAGCACAGGCATGATGAGTGACTTACACTAGTTTACAAATTTTCAGTTTCAAAGGAGTACCTCGATAAAAAAGTTCTTTCTAGCACTATTTGGGGTCGCTGAAAACGAAAATGACACTCATTTATTTTTCCCAAGAAGCGTTTCCGCTATTTCCGTAAAAAACGTGTTTTTCGTGTCTTATTTCAGTTTTTCACCGAAATCCCCGAGGAAGTTGATGTTATGAAGCAATGATATACATTTTTAGAAAGGTACAGACCTCCTCTTTACAGAAATATATCGTTGTTAGTAATCTAGTGATTATTACCTCCACAGCAGCCGGTCAAAGTTAAAAAAAGGTAATTTTTGAGCTTTTTTGGAAATTATTTAAATTTATCGACGTTTTACTATTGATTAAAAAATTTTTGTCCGATACATGAAATTTTTAGTTCAAAATAATTTTATAACAAACAAGTGTTGTGACAGCCTTTTCTTGAGCGGCAACTGTGGCGGGGCAGGCATGGTCGTAGCCCGGCTGGAGCTCGTCGGCCTAGGGCGTGGTTCTTGCCATCGCTTACCACCCGCGATCACAAACAAAAACTTTCATGCCTGCGGATCTGGGGCATGAAGGGGAAGAAAGAGATAGATGTGAAGCGGGAGAAGACAGTCCTGTCAGGGGCGAGCCGTCCCACCCCATCTGTTTACATAACATAAACAGCCTTGGACCCCACTGTGGCTCTATACACTAGAGTGGAGTCCCCTATCCTGACAATCGTTCGTCAGTCCAAGTGTCAGTCAAAGTGTAATTGCGTCATCAGTACCTTACGCTTGTCGCCAGTATGATATCCCCCCAAACCAGGTTGTCCCAAGGGCAACACCCACACCAACTACTGAGCTTTCTACCACTTCATGTTACCGAAGGATAGGGCTCATCCATGAAATCCGAGCATGATACCCAATACCATTTCTAATGTTGAATCTTGAGTTTTTTCCTTATTTTCTTCAGTTCAAGGAATGCACGTGCATCGGCATGTGGGTAGTAATTACAACAATCTCTTCATTTATTGCTCATATTTCATTCACCTTAAAGTACAAACTATCATACTAAACCTACAATGGAATTCATTCAACTCTTATATCTATACTTCTATACTAATTATATAAAGAGAAGTCCCTTTTTTTGTAACAGGTAATCTCGCGAACGGCTGGTCCCATTTTCATGAAATTTTGTACATAAATAGCTTTTGGTTACCACCCTGTTTTAGGCTAAAAAAAAAAATTTGGGACGTAAGTAGCTTTTTAGCATATATTAGTATATATGATCCATTTTTTCCGGGAAGTGGTCCAGCGACCGATTTATTCGAAAAAATCTAATTATGGTCCGATTTGCTTAAAATTTGGCACGTAAGTAGCTTTTTAGCATATATTAGTATATATGATCCATTTTTTCCGAGAAGTGGACCAGGGACCGATCTATTCGGAAAAATCTTATTTACGGTCCGATTTGCTTAAAATTCGGTACATAGGTAGCTTTTTTCCTGGATAAGCTTATAGATTCCTGTTTTCCAATTTTCATGCAATTTCGAATATAAATAGCTTTGAGTAACGGCCATATCAAGGGGCGAAGATTTTTTTGCGCCAATCAGAAACAACGGATACTGTCAAAATATAATTATAATATACTAGCAGACCCGGCGAACTTCGTCCCGCCCAAAATTTTTATATATTTTATTGAATCTTTTTGGTCCAACATTTTCACCAACAATTCACGTTTACGATTTTCATTGGCACATTTGTCTGCTAAGATTAAGGTTTGGTGGTCATTTGCCGCTTTAAATAACCTAAGGAAAGTGTTATATCCGTTCTTGAAATTCTCCAGTTGTGCGGCATTTCTATAGTGAATGTCCTAGAAGCTTTACAGTATAGTAGGTGGCAATTTCAAAATGGGTGCGAATCATTGTTCTACAGAAATGCAATATACATATACTTATTTCAGACGAAATACCTTAAAAGTTTGAACGCATAATAATATTGGAAAATCACATCCATTGGGCCAATTGCATCGCAGGAGCGTTCGATATACTCAATGGTGCAACAGGTCGATTTAATCTAACCTCCACGGCCCCTTTTCTCACTTGGCTATTTTTAGTAATAGCTCGACTTCAGCACCACTTGGCAGCACGTTTTTGCAATAGTATTGCATACATATTTAAAACATTAGCCAAATCGGATCATAAATAAGATTTTAAGTAATCAACTACAGCGCCAACTGTCGGATTAAATTGTGAAACTAAACCATCCAGAGACCCACTCAAATACACAAAAAGTTTCGTTAAAATCCGTACAACCATTTAGGAGGAGATCACTCACAAACACACCTACAGAAGAATAAAAAAATTCATTCAAAGATAGCTAAAGGTCGGTACGTTTGTAGGCCTCACACCCCATTTCAAATAGCCCAAATTTTATCCATGAGTATGGGCTTGATTTCAACTATATACATATCTCCATACGCAGTTCCAGTACTGTACCATGAATACTTTCAGAGATATGCAGTATAAAAATTCGATTTATATGGAAGGTGCCACGCCCCCCTTTCCAAGAGATACCCTCTTTCTTCATGAGTATGCGATTGATTTCGTATATCTCCATACCAAGTTCCAGAACTCTATCATGAACACTTCCAAAATAGGCAGTATGAAAAATTCGGTTTGTATTCGCCCCCTTTTCCAATAGTTCCAATTTTTCTCCAAGAGTATGCGATTTATTTCGTACATCTCCATACAAA
>NW_016157566.1:49421-52736 GCF_001687245.7 Rhagoletis zephyria | reverse complement strand
TTTTTTTTTCAGCACCGACTTACGTATGTCTGTCCTTTTCGCCCTCACATATGGTGTTTCTGGCAAAGGGGCTTCATATCTAGTCACTGCTGCACCCACACATATATGTATATGTCCAATAGCTCCTGTGGACACCTTAATGCAATATTGTACTTCTCCAGGTGCAGCACTTATCTGAGCTTTGCCGTGGCCCTTCTGCCTACCCGTAACACCTGTAATCAATTTATAGCATCGTTGATACCCGGGCGTGCTGATATAAGCATACATATGTAGGTCTTTGGGCGCACGCACAAACAGATATGCATATGCCCATGTGCTACTTAACGTGCACAAGTTAATATGTACATCCATTTATGTATTTTGAACCTCTGTCAATTGCCCCCCTTTTTTTGCATTGAATACATACGTGTATACATACATATACTTATATGTATGTAGGTTTACACTTATGCATATACTTAATTTTCAAACCGATATGCTCCGCTAGGAAGTTGAACTTATATGCATTTATCTGTATATTACTCGATAAAGTACCTATTTATTATTTTTCGGTTCTACATCGCTACATATCTGTATGTACATACACCTGTGGCTCGCTTGCACATGGGAAAGTTATTTGAGGTGGCCCAAGGAACATATTGCATTTTACTTACATACCTTGGTAATGGCGGGTAGCTTAAATTGGATTAGCGGCATGAAGTCCTTAGACCGTTTTGCTTTTTGATACCGGTGCAAAACTGGTTACGGCACTTATACTTTTTGTTTCTTTTTTCTTAATTTTTTTAGCTTCACAGCTAAAATAACTATGATCTTATGATTGACCATTCTAGCTCACGGCAGCAAAAAAAAAAACAAACGGAAGAACATGCCTTTGGTGGTACGACTGGGCCTCCCGAAGGTGACCGTCATGCTTCGATTCGGTGGCACCTCCCACTTTCCCCAACTAGCGCAGGAAATTTCGCTCATACTTTCACTCATGTTTGAATGCACGCGAACACACACACACACGCACACACGTATTTGCTTCCCTAACAGAGGGCTGTTACAGGCTCGCACCCGTCGATTGTGCTTGCACCATGGAACGAGTGCGGAAGAAGATCGTAAGATCTTGAAAACACAGCCTGACGTGTGTCTTTTTTCCAGCGTCCAATGTGTGGCACCGACCCACGACCTAAAGCCGGGCTTCCTGTCTATGTCTCTTCTTATCTGTATATATATATATTTTTCGCTGCCCTTATAGTTCAGTCAAACGTTTACAAGCATATACGCTCACTAGTGTGTAATACTACTACCTACTATACCACAGGCAGCTACATATCACTGGGTCGTTAGTTTAGCCTTAAGTCACAAAAAAAAATCATATACCTATATCACAGTTGGCAGACATATACTACATCACAGTAAATAAATAAATAAATAAATTAGTAAATAAACAATGGAATGTATAAATAATCAACGAAATAAATACAAAAATGATTACAATACGTCAATAATCGGGAAATAAATACTACAAAAATGCATATGGTTCACAATCTCGCTTACACCTGGTCATGTGAGCAGAGTTGTATGTCAGTATTAATAATACATATCCACGTTCTCTACAAAGATAGATGACCACAATCACGACACCAAGCATTTACACCAAACACCGGTTACTAACAACTACTACACCATAACCATTCAAACACTAAGCTAGAAATAAGTCTTTGGCATGGTATTTCTCTACCTTCTTCCCACTGGTATCACCTAGTTCATAGAGTGAGTTACCTATTTTCCTTAGTATAACACATTGGGTGTGTTTAGGTGCTAATTTAGCATTGTAATTATTTACTAACGAACTCTGTCTAAAATTACGACGGTATACCATTTGGCCGGTTTTGAATTCCACGTCTTTTGTCCTTGTATTATAAGTCTTTTCTCCTATTCGGTGTGCTCGTTTCAGCCCATCAAATACCTTATTCCTAATTAGTTGGTGCCTATCTAAGCCTGTTTCTATAACGCAGTCGGTGTCTTTAATGGATCCTAGTCTACNATTACCTCCACAGCAGCCGGTCAAAGTTAAAAAAAAGGTAATTTTTGAGCTTTTTTGGAAATTATTTAAATTTATCGACGTTTTACTATTGATTAAAAAAATTTTTGTCCAATACATGAAATTTTTAGTTCAAAATAATTTTATAACAAACAAGTGTTGTGACAGCCTTTTCTTGAGCGGCAACTGTGGCGGGGCAGGCATGGTCGTAGCCCGGCTGGAGCTCGTCTGCCTAGGGCGTGGTTCTTGCCATCGCTTACCACCCGCGATCACAAACAAAAACTTTCATGCCTGCGGATCTGGGGCATGAAGGGGAAGAAAGAGATAGATGTGAAGCGGGAGAAGACAGTCCTGTCAGGGGCGAGTCATCCCACCCCATCTGTTTACATAACATAAACAGCCTTGGACCCCACTGTGGCTCTATACACTAGAGTGGAGTCCCCTATCCTGACAATCGTTCGTCAGTCCAAGTGTCAGTGAAAGTGTAATTGCGTCATCAGTACCTTACGCTTGTCGCCAGTATGATATCCCCCCCAAACCAGGTTGCCCCAAGGGCAACACCCACACCAACTACTGAGCTTTCTACCACTTCATGTTACCGGAGGATAGGGCTCATCCATGAAATCCGAGCATGATACCCAATACCATTTCTAATGTTGAATCTTGAGTTTTTTCCTTATTTTCTTCAGTTCAAGGAATGCACGTGCATCGGCATGTGGGTAGTAATTACAACAATCTCTTCATTTATTGCTCATATTTCATTCACCTTAAAGTACAAACTATCATACTAAACCTACAATGGAATTCATTCAACTCTTATATCTATACTTCTATACTAATTATATAAAGAGAAGTCCCTTTTTTTGTAACAGGTAATCTCGCGAACGGCTGGTCCCATTTTCATGAAATTTTGTACATAAATAGCTTTTGGTTACCACCCTGTTTTAGGCTAAAAAAAAAAATTTGGGACGTAAGTAGCTTTTTAGCATATATTAGTATATATGATCCATTTTTTCCGGGAAGTGGTCCAGGGACCGATCTATTAGAAAAAATCTAATTATGGTCCGATTTGCTTAAAATTTGGCACGTAAGTAGCTTTTTAGCATATATTAGTATATATGATCCATTTTTTCCGAGAAGTGGACCAGGGACCGATCTATTCGGAAAAATCTTATTTACGGTCCGATTTGCTTAAAATTCGGTACATAGGTAGCTTTTTTCCTGGATAAGCTTATAGATTCCTGTTTTCCAATTTTCATGCAATTTCGAATATAAATAGCTTTGAG
>NW_016157566.1:30722-43099 GCF_001687245.7 Rhagoletis zephyria | reverse complement strand
AAAAAAAAAACAAACGGAAGAACATGCCTTTGGTGGTACGACTGGGCCTCCCGAAGGTGACCGTCATGCTTCGATTCGGTGGCACCTCCCACTTTCCCCAACTAGCGCAGGAAATTTCGCTCATACTTTCACTCATGTTTGAATGCACGCGAACACACACACACACGCACACACGTATTTGCTTCCCTAACAGAGGGCTGTTACAGGCTCGCACCCGTCGATTGTGCTTGCACCATGGAACGAGTGCGGAAGAAGATCGTAAGATCTTGAAAACACAGCCTGACGTGTGTCTTTTTTCCAGCGTCCAATGTGTGGCACCGACCCACGACCTAAAGCCGGGCTTCCTGTCTATGTCTCTTCTTATCTGTATATATATATATTTTTCGCTGCCCTTATAGTTCAGTCAAACGTTTACAAGCATATACGCTCACTAGTGTGTAATACTACTACCTACTATACCACAGGCAGCTACATATCACTGGGTCGTTAGTTTAGCCTTAAGTCACAAAAAAAAATCATATACCTATATCACAGTTGGCAGACATATACTACATCACAGTAAATAAATAAATAAATAAATTAGTAAATAAACAATGGAATGTATAAATAATCAACGAAATAAATACAAAAATGATTACAATACGTCAATAATCGGGAAATAAATACTACAAAAATGCATATGGTTCACAATCTCGCTTACACCTGGTCATGTGAGCAGAGTTGTATGTCAGTATTAATAATACATATCCACGTTCTCTACAAAGATAGATGACCACAATCACGACACCAAGCATTTACACCAAACACCGGTTACTAACAACTACTACACCATAACCATTCAAACACTAAGCTAGAAATAAGTCTTTGGCATGGTATTTCTCTACCTTCTTCCCACTGGTATCACCTAGTTCATAGAGTGAGTTACCTATTTTCCTTAGTATAACACATTGGGTGTGTTTAGGTGCTAATTTAGCATTGTAATTATTTACTAACGAACTCTGTCTAAAATTACGACGGTATACCATTTGGCCGGTTTTGAATTCCACGTCTTTTGTCCTTGTATTATAAGTCTTTTCTCCTATTCGGTGTGCTCGTTTCAGCCCATCAAATACCTTATTCCTAATTAGTTGGTGCCTATCTAAGCCTGTTTCTATAACGCAGTCGGTGTCTTTAATGGATCCTAGTCTACTGAGGACACTGTATGCCGCGCCGTGTTGGATCATTGGTAGCCCAAACACTGTGAAGTATGGTGATTCACCTGTAGCCGCATGTATTACACTTCTCAGAGCAAACGCCCCGTCACTTAAATGCTGGTCCCAGTTTCTTTGGTTCTCGCCTACATAGGAACGGAGCATTTGAAGGACGGACCTATTAACACGTTCGGCTGCGTAGGCTTGCGGGGAGTAAAAAGCCGTCCTTATGTGTTTAATGCCGTATTTCTCTAAGAATGCCCCGAAAATGTTTGCAACAAACTGTTTCCCGTTATCCGAGTGTAAATACTCAGGGACCCCAAAGATGTGAAATACCTCATTCTCTAAAAATTGTATAACATTATCTGCTGTGGCCTGCCTCAGCGGTTTTAAAAACACAAACTTCGAAAAATGATCCAAAAAAAAGCAAACACAAACATATTTCCATCCTTAGTACGAGGATATGGTCCCATAAAGTCGACGTACAGACGTTGGAAAGGTCGCTCAGTGACTTGCTGTTGGCCCATTGGTGGCCTTTTAAAAACATTTTGCGTCTTATTTACTTTACATATTCCGCATGACTTGATGGCACTTTGCGCATCGCTGACTATCCCCGGCCAATAGTATTTTTCGCGTATTCTGGCAAGCGTTTTATGAATGCCCCCATGTCCAGCTGATGGCGAACTGTGTGCCGCTTCTACCAAACACGGACGCAGTTCAGACGGCACCCATAGCTTCCATGCTCGGTCTTCTTGTAGTGCATCACCTCGATTGAAAAGCGTCCACTTAAACACAAAGCCTTCTGAAACACACAGTTCTGGCAGTCTGTCTTTGTCTTTGGCAATTGTGTCTCTAAGTTCTACGTATTCGTCCGAGTTAAAGTACGGTGAGTCTTGGCTGACATCTAGGAATCTGTTGAATGGCCTGATTTCTTCGATATTCATCCGCGATAATGTATCTGGCACTACGTTCTGCGCGCCTTTGCGGTGCTGGATATCGAAGTTAAACGCCTGTAGCTTCAAGCTCCACCGCGCCAGTCGTCCGCTCAGCTCCCTTTGCTGCATCAACCATTTGAGACTAGCGTGGTCAGTGATCATGGTGAAAGGCAAACCCTCTACATATGGACGAAATCGTTTTACGCTTAGTACCGCTGCGTAACACTCCAGTTCTGTCACGCTATAGTTCCTCTGAGCCTTATTTAACTTAGCGGACATGTATGCAATTGGCCTCTCTTCACCGTCAGCGTCCAATTGGAAAAGTACTCCCCCTACCCTAAACGGTCTGCGGAAGTCTGGATGTACCAGCACTGGCGCTGAAATTAAGCTCTGCTTGAGCATTTCAAATGCCCCAACCGCCTCATCAATCATTTCGAATTTTTTTATTTTTTCCTTCGTCAGGCATTCATGTAGTGGGGCCGCAATAGTTGCAGGTTTGAATAAAGCGCCGGTACCAAGCAGACATCCCCGGGAACCGCCTGAGCTGCTTCGGGCTTTTTGGTATAGGGAAATCTTGAACGGCCGCGATTTTGTCACCATCAGTGCGAATACACCCATCGCCTACAATATATCCCAAGTACTGCACTTCACGGTAGCAGAACTTGCTTTTTTCTACATTAATTGTTAATTTGGCGTCGCGCAAGCACTTAGCGACCTTTTCCAATAGAGACACATGCGAATCAAAATCTACAGAACACACTAATAAGTCGTAGAGTCGTGTTTTCTCTTTGGATTTCAGATCCAGTGGGATTCGCCAGAAGGCATCCTTCAGATCGATGGCTGATATAAAGCAGGTATTTTGTAATCGACTTAAATACCATCGATATGAGGTAGTGGGTACGCGCCTTTGATGGTGCGCTCATTTACTTTTCTTGCGTCTAGGCAAAGTCTATTTTTACTTCCTTTGATAACAAGAGATACAGGAGAGCTCCAGCTACTGTTGCTCTCCTCTATAACCCCCATTTCTAACATCCGATCTAACTCTGCGAACACCAGTTTCTGTATGGCCGGTGAGATGGGGTAGTGTCTCTGCTTAACAGGCGTGTTCTCATTCACTACTTCAATGGAATGTTCCTCCACATTTGTGCGGCCCAAGCCAAGTATCGTAAACGACGGGAATTGTGATTTAACCCTCTCCAGCCTCGGGTTTTGGGTTTCGGTCAACACGTGTTGCACCGCTTCAAAGTTGACGCCGCCTTCCACGGGTGCGAGCTCTGATACCACCCTGCTACTTCTATTATCATTCACACCCCTACTGATCACACTCATCTCAAACGCGCGCCAGAAATCTACTCCTAAATATACATCCTGCGTCAGCGTGGGTACAATGAGGAACTCCAAATCTTTACTCATGCCATCCCAAGTTACTGGTAACGATATGACTCCTTCCACAGGCGTTTCTTCCCCGTTGGCGGTGCGAATATTTTGACCCGATATCTTCAATATGTCTGCCTCACGTCCTTCTAGGATTTTCATAGAGCCCTTTCCAAGGCAACTAGCACACGCCCCAGAATCTAGAAATGCTAGAACTTCTTGACCCCCTATGGTTGCTTTTGCAAAGAAACGATTATCACCTTTCAGCGTGACGATGGTAGCAACGATCTTCCTCTGAATTCTCTTTAACATTTTTTGTTTTTCTCGCATTTTTCTTATTTTTTCATAATTCCTAGCCCTACGCTTTACTACAATTCCTTCCATAGAAATTCTTTTCCTCGCTTCTTCATATCTAATTTTACGTAAATGTAAACTAGTTTCAGTATTCACTATATCCAATTCATTCTTATCTCTATTTTTTTGCCCCTCTATAGGCTTGCACTTACGTGCCAAAATCTTGATTTCTACATTACTCCTTTCCTTATTTCCTATGGTTCCGGGAGATCCGTGTTCTGCACAGAGTGCCCGGACATCTCCGCCAAGACCCTGTTTCCCGCTCCCGACTTGAACACGCAAAAGAACGAGTCACCTCCACATGCGAAGCACTTCATCATGTGGAACGATGACTTACAAGCGCTGCTTTTTGCTGCTTCCGCCGGGTTCTTAAGATAGTAGTCCACTGGCATTCCACAGGCACAGCACAACATAAGGTGGAATGGGGAATGACAAAAAAATTGTGTGGGTTCACTATTAATACTATTACAAACATTTGACGTATAGCTGACATTAGGAGTTGGTTTAAGGGAAACTGGATTGGGTTTGGCCACTTCACGACTGGGGGCTTTGCCGTGTGGAATATTGGGGCTACCTGGAAGGTTTCTATTATCCCCACTTAGCGCGCCAACCTTGACTTCACGTTCGACCTTCCACTCTTCCGACCAGCTCCTATCGACATTCCCTAGCTCGGTAACAGCTTTAGCTCTCAAACGATTTTCTCTTAGTAGCTTTTCAGCTCGCTTGCATTCATATTTTAGTTCCGCTAAAGTTTCTATTTTGGTTGCGAATGTAAGGTTGGCCAGGTATGGCTTAAGGTTTCCCCTTATGATTTTGACCAATTCCTCTTCGGAGATTTTCTTCCCTAGATGAAAAGTCAGATCGTGGACATCTGCATAAAAATCATCAAAACATTCTTGGACGGACTGCTTTCTTTCCATTATCTCGCAGACTTGTATTGAGCTAATAGTTCCGCTTTCAACTGACAATAGTCAAATCTGTCATCGTCAGCGTGGTCCTCCAAGACCTGCCAATACCATTTGAGCGCGTGACCGGTAACTAGACAGCGAAAATCTGCGAGGAGTTGGTCGTACGAAAGTTGGTATTGTACACGCATGCTCTCCACCCGGAAGACGAAACTTTCCACTGTCATACCTTTATTGCAACCATAAAATTTTAAGTGCCACTTATCGAGGTTCACCTTCTTTCTTTCGATAACGCCTGTTCCCTCGCGTGCTCATCCTTCTCTACTTGCGTGGTCTCCACCGTTCCCATTCCTTCCTTGCAAATCTGGTGTGGATGTCGAAGCAGTATGTGGTGGTGCTGCTGACTCATGCATGGAAGCCTCTACATCAGCCACACGATTGCTAAGCTGTGAGACGTCTGTCCGCATTTTACGCACCTCACTCATACAATCCGCCATCACTGCATTTTGTTGCATCAGAACTGCCATCATTTGGCTCATCCTATCAATTCGATGCTCTGAGTGATTATTTGAATCTCCTACACCCTCCGAGGCGGCTTCGATCGTGCCTGGCGCTCCACCCCCCACAGCTCCTTCGGCCATCTCCTGGTGCTCTGATTGTTCAGAGATCTCCAGAACGCAATCTAATTTCCTGGAGAAACTTAGGGAATTTTCCGTGCTGTTTATTGTCTCTACGTTAGCGTCTTGGGAAAAAAGCCCTTGACCAAAGATTCTAGCAGTACACCGATTCAGATAGTCAACGGGAACAAAGTCTACTGGGTATTTGATGCCTGTATCGATTTGAGTAAGTAGCGAGCCGACTACTTGATTTTCCAGTGCTCTGGCGACACTACGGGTCACTGACCTATTGCTGGGAAGGATACCTAATCTTGCGCGCGGTATTTCCTCAGTATCTTTCGATTTCTCCATTCACCTCTAAAATGGTAAACGTTTCCGCCCGTAGTTCTAAGCAGGCCAACCCAGGGTCTATCAAATTGTATACAGACTAGATTCCAAAACCCCAAAACACCTTAGTTTTCCTCTGGTCACAATTTGGGGACCAAAACAAATTTCCGCTTCTTAAGGGCACCGCGAAATAAAAAAAAATTCAAGATAAACAGTATCTACCTATACCCTGCTATGTAAGAAACTTGCAAGCAAAATTCACCACATTAATACAATTTGATTGTTTAAAATTCACTTAACCTATACAAAAAAAATTAAAACAACCCGTGGACCGAATTCCTATGTAGTGTTCGTTGACACAAGTACCGAACAAGATTTAACTCTGACCCTATGCTCTGATTTGGCCATCAAATAACTTCACAAAAATATGTAAAAGGACCCAGGAAAAAAAATGGAATTGTATACAGTACGTGGTTTTAGTGTGAAACTGGTGTTGCCCCAGCTGGCGGGTTTGCGGGTGTCTATTCTGAGCAATGTAAGTACTAGCATTCCAGTCCAGAGTCTGTGTCACTAATCTTACCCAATCTTCCTTCTAGCTCGCCACTACAGAGAAAAAGTCTGAGCTTAATTCCCTGGAAGCGATGCAAGTCACTAAAGTTACCCCACTACTACTGAAAGAGTACAGTAACCTCACGCCAGCCAGATGTGGAACCCACCTGCCGGTAGCTCTGACACGTTTCAGTGAAAACATTATCCATTTATCTACGGTTTGGACAAAAGTGATCACTTTCTCAAGTCTCTTGTATGATTTTTGAACTCGTCAAAGTACCTACTAATGACAAACCATAGCCTCCCCCTTCCCCACTGTCATCTCCATATCACATCTGAATTGAACCTAAGCCATAGCAAAGCTGATAAGAAAAAACCTAACCAGTCCGAATTAGAAGGAAATAAGAAATCGTGTGCGAATTTAAAAAAATTTAATGTTTAGAGTAGAGATAAGACCAGGAGAGTAAAAGATATAAATAGGAGAGAAGAAGTGTGGAAAGCCTTGATTGGGCTAAAAAAAACCGTTGGGCGCCATTTTGTTGTGACAGCCTTTTCTTGGGCGGCAACTGTGGCGGGGCAGGCATGGTCGTAGCCCAGCTGGAGCTCGTCGGCCTATGGCGTGGTTCTTGCCATCGCTTACCACCCGCGATCACAAACAAAAACTTTCATGCCTGCGGATCTGGGGCATGAAGGGGAAGAAAGAGAAGACAGTCCTGTCAGGGGCGAGCCGTCCCACCCCATCTGTTTACATAACATAAATAGCCTTGGACCCCACTGTGGCTCTATACACGAGAGTGGAAGGGCTCATCCATGAAATCCGAGCATGATACCCAATACCATTTCTAATGTTAAATCCTGAGTTTTCTCCTTATTTTCTTCAGTTCAAGGAATGCACGTGCATCGGCATGTGGGTAGTAATTACAATAATCTCTTCATTTATTGCTCATATTTCATTCACCTTAAAGTACAAACTATCATACTAAACCTACAATGGAATTCATTCAACTCTTATATATATATATAATTATACTTATTACAAAGAAATCTACCGATTAACAAACTCAAGACTCCCTGATATATATATATATATAAATATATATATATATATATATTTTTTTGTTCTCCCTAATGTCGTTTGCACATGATACACCCGCGTACTATTTTGCCCTATGAGATGCTGCAGGATCCGAATATGTTTATCAAAACAAAAATGTGGTTAACAATCGCGGGTTTGGTCGTACACTTTCCAATATATAATATATACGTATACATGTACATAAGTATTATCATGCACTCACCTTTCTTTCCCACCGGTGTTGGTACCAGCACTGGATATGGAGTGAAAGAGCTGAAAACTAATTAAGTGGAAAAATGGAAGCAGATATACATATGTATATATACATATAATGGAAGTGGAAGGAACTCGTTACTTAATCTCAATGAATCTACTTATTAGCGAGTTAGTTTCCGTTTAACTTCCTCATGGCAAAATACTCCGCGTGTGATCGCGAAATTACTCATAAAAATTATAAATGAAAAACCTAACGCTAAATATTAGTACAACGCTGTAAAAATCAAACGCGATTTCATAGTGCCAATAACGGTTCTGAGTGGCAATTAATCTAGAAAATAAGTTAAAATTAAAATGAACGATTTCGTCGAATCTAAATTGAAATGTGGTGAATAAATGAGTTGGCTGGACGAAAAGAAAATATAATAAGAAGAAGCGAGATTTGAGATGCCCCGAACCAAAATTTACATGAGGCATGGAGGTAACATAATATGGTGGAATACTAGGAACACCAAAAAAATAAAAAAATGCAAGTATCAACAAAAGAATTTCGAAGGAATAAAAACAAACCGCGCTCATAAAAAAAATGAATCTTTCTTCTAAATCGAAGATATTGATAGATTCAAAATAGGGCTAATGGAAATTAATATCTAGCAGTGAGGTTGCGCTGTCACCGGTGGTCGTCTGCAGGCCTTGGATCCTCCTGAATCCTACTGGCCTATATGGAGACTCTGGAGGTGAGTGATTGAACGGACGAGTATAATGATTTTTCACCGCGGGTGACTTCTCGTTACTTTTCTTCCTTTTCCTGTCGTTACTGTCCGCAGAGTTTGGCTCTCCCACCTTTACCTTTTTTTTCAGCACCGACTTACGTATGTCTGTCCTTTTCGCCCTCACATATGGTGTTTCTGGCAAAGGGGCTTCATATTTAGTTACTGCTGCACCCACACACATATGTATATGTCCAATAGCTCCTGTGGACACCTTAATGCAATATTGTACTTCTCCAGGTGCAGCACTTATCTGAGCTTCGCCGTGGCCCTTCTGCCTACCAGTAACACCTGTAACCAATTTATAGCATCGTTGATACCCGGGCGTGCTGATATAAGCATACATATGTAGGTCTTTGGGCGCACGCACAAACAGATATGCATATGCCCATGTGCTACTTAACGTGCACAAGTTAATATGTACATCCATTTATGTATTTTGAACCTCTGTCAATTGCCCCCCTTTTTTTGCATTGAATACATACGTGTATACATACATATACTTATATGTATGTAGGTTTACACTTATGCATATACTTAATTTTCAAACCGATATGCTCCGCTAGGAAGTTGAACGTATATGCATTTATCTGTATATTACTCGATAAAGTACCTATTTATTATTTTTCGGTTCTGCATCGCTACATATCTGTATGTACATACACCTGTGGCTCGCTTGCACATGAGACAGTTATTTGAGGTGGCCCAAGGAACATATTGCATTTTACTTACATACCTTGGTAATGGCGGGTAGCTTAAATTAGATTAGCGGGATGAAGTCCTTAGACCGTTTTGCTTTTTGATACCGGTGCAAAACTGGTTACGGCACTTATACTTTTTGTTTCTTTTTTCTTAATTTTACAAAAACGATCACGCGGCACCCACTCTTTTCAATCCGTCTGGCTTCACAGCTAAAATAACTATGATCTTATGATTGACCATTCTAGCTTACGGCAGCAAAAAAAAACAAAAGGAAGAACATGCCTTTGGTGGTACGACTGGGCCTCCCGAAGGTGACCGTCATGCTTCGATTCGGTGGCACCTCCCACTTTCCCCAACTAGCGCAGGAAATTTCGCTCATACTTTCAAAATGTCCAATCACTCACCGGATAAGTTTTGCTTTATTTGTGGTTTGTACATATTCAAACAAAGTGCTCGGAAAAAAATAACCACAAACATTTTAATTGCTTATGAACAATATTTTGGAATTCAAGCCAAGAATCCAGATAAACATGGACTCCAAACTCTGTATGTGCCACATGTTTTGTACGATTAAGCTCATTCAGCAAAGGCAAAAAGAAGTATTTATCTTTTGGAAAGCCGTGCGAATGGAGAAACCCGATTGATCAAGTGACGGATTGCTACTTCTGCCTAACCAAAATCCAAGGAGGAAAGAATTGCAAAGCTGTTTATCCCAATGTATCATCAGTAACAACAACTGCACCACATGCTTCTGTGTACCCAAAACGCGAACCACCAGCACTGAAAGAAGAAGAAATTAGTTCGCAAGGAACTGTGTTTTCGGATTCAAATCCCTGCGTTTATTCAGGATCAGCGAGTCAAAAACCGAACCTGATGAATCAATTGTCGTGTTTTGAACTTATCAAAAGAAAAAATCTGAATTACTCGTATCACGCTTACAAGAACGTGGGTATTTGGAATCGGAGACAAAAGTAACTTATTTCAGAAATCGTAGCAAACAATTCGAACAATATTTCTCAAAAACAGATGACTTTTGCTACTGCAACAATGTTAACGCGTTGTTTGCCGCATTTGGAGAAAATCATAACTCGGACGAATGNATTTGCGCTCCTTTACGTGGCAACTGTAGTAGACGTCGCGAGGCTTCACGCTTACTTTTCCTTGCCACGTCCATCGCATTTCTTGGATGGCGGTGATGTCAGCCTTTGTCCTCCCGAGGACATCAACCAGCCGGGCAGAGGCACCTTCCCCATGAAGAGTCCCAATATTCCAGGTGCATACCCTTAAATCATAGTCCTTTATACGTTTGCCGTGGTCGTCATCNTCGTGTTTTGAACTTATCAAAAGAAAAAATCTGAATTACTCGTATCACGCTTACAAGAACGTGGGTATTTGGAATCGGAGACAAAAGTAACTTATTTCAGAAATCGTAGCAAACAATTCGAACAATATTTCTCAAAAACAGATGACTTTTGCTACTGCAACAATGTTAACGCGTTGTTTGCCGCATTTGGAGAAAATCATAACTCGGACGAATGGCGTCTATTTATTGATGGTAGCAAATATAGTGTGAAAGCTGTTTTACTTTATAAAGGTAATAAGAAACCTTCCATTCCCATTGGCCATTCCACAAATTTACAAAACATTTTATTTATTACAGGTGCTCGAATGTCTCTGAAAATGCACCTGCTCAATAGTCATTTGAACTTTTTTCCACCGAAGTTGGGAGCTGAGAGCGACGAACAAGGCGAAAGATTTCACCAGGACATTGCAACTATCGCAAAGCGGTATGAAGGTTTCTGGGATCAGGCCATGATGGGCGACTATTGTTGGATGCAACTTCGAGAACACAGAATGGAACACAAACGAAGAAGTTTGACAGAAAAATCATATTTTCGACCTGAAGTGTGAAAATGTTAGAATCCTCTAATTGCTTGTATTTACATTATGCGTCTTCTTCGATCGAAGCAATATTTAGCTTAAATTGTCTGTGACAAAATTGTCTTCAAATTGTTATCATATATATCTGCATTAAAAATTTGTATCTTATGAAAAAAGTCAATAAACTTCATTCATTTCCAAAAAAGCTCAAAAAATTAAAATTTTTTAAACTTTGAACGGCTGCTGTGGAAGTAATAATCACTAGATTACCAATAATGACATATTGCTGCAAAGAAGAGGTCTGTACCTTTCCAAAAATGTATATCATTGTTTCATAACATTAACTTCCTCGGAGATTTCGGTGAAAAACTGGAAAAAGACGTGAAAAAGGGGTTTTTTTGCAAAAATCGCAAAAGCGCTATAATATCGCTATCGTCGGCATACGCCATCAGTTATACGCTCTTGTAAAGTATAGTGCCTGAGGAGTTCAGTTCTGCGGCTGTTATTATCTTCTACATCAGATTAAAGAAATCACACGAAAGAGAGTCCCCTTGCCTGAAACCTCGTTTGGTATCAAACGGCTCGGAGAGGTNGTTTGTTCTTTTCCATTGGGCGGAGTTTAACGTGGCGGGACCCAAACCCAGCGCTCGCGAAGTTTTACGCCTTCTCACTTTAGCTCGCTCCCAAACTGGTGTTTGGTTGCTACCCAGAGGATACGTGGATATAAATATCCGGACGTNTATTGCGGCAAATATGTCTCGCTTCCTTCTTCAGTTCCTTATAACGGTCCCATGGCTCGCGTTGCGCCCGATCGCAGCGTGGCCCTATAGGCGGCGTATTTTTTCTCTGCNGTATTGATGGTAGCAAATATAGTGTGAAAGCTGTTTTACTTTATAAAGGTAATAAGAAACCTTCCATTCCCATTGGCCATTCCACAAATTTACAAAACATTTTATTTATTACAGGTGCTCGAATGTCTCTGAAAATGCACCTGCTCAATAGTCATTTGAACTTTTTTNGTCCTCATCGTACCAATTGTTCTTTCGGGCTCGCTGAAATCCAACTACTACTTCGGCGGCGGTACTTAATGATCGGGAAATGAGGTTCCTCTGCTCGCATATGTCGGATTGTTGAAGAGTACTCTAAGAGAGCAGGTGTGTGAGTCGAGTGACGAANAACTTTTTTCCACCGAAGTTGGGAGCTGAGAGCGACGAACAAGGCGAAAGATTTCACCAGGACATTGCAACTATCGCAAAGCGGTATGAAGGTTTCTGGGATCAGGCCATGATGGGCGACTATTGTTNAGGTTCCTCTGCTCGCATATGTCGGATTGTTGAAGAGTACTCTAAGAGAGCAGGTGTGTGAGTCGAGTGACGAATAAATTGGCCGTCTGTTGTGATTGCAGCTTTTCGACGTTCAGCTTTCCTTGCATTGTTGGGCGCACATTTTTTGCTGCACAGAGGCGGGTGCGTATCTTGGCTA
>NW_016157566.1:21811-30693 GCF_001687245.7 Rhagoletis zephyria | reverse complement strand
CGTCCATCGCATTTCTTGGATGGCGGTGATGTCAGCCTTTGTCTTCCCGAGGACATCAACCAGCCGGGCAGAGGCACCTTCCCCATGAAGAGTCCCAATATTCCAGGTGCATACCCTTAAATCATAGTCCTTTATACGTTTGCCGTGGTCGTCATCAGAAACAGGGGGTCTCATCCGAGGCTGTTTGTTCTTTTCCATTGGGCGGAGTTTAACGTGGCGGGACCCAAACCCAGCGCTCGCGAAGTTTTACGCCTTCTCACTTTAGCTCGCTCCCAAACTGGTGTTTGGTTGCTACCCAGAGGATACGTGGATATAATTATCCGGACGTTGTGAGCTGCGATTTGAACCGTACGCATAAGAATCCCTTCTGTAAGTCTAAGTTCCACAATATGATCTGTTTTGCGTGTGGAAGTGATTCGCTCTTTTGTGTGTACAAACCAAATCCGGGAAACACGAAGCTGGAGGAGATTGCCGGGAACTCTTGCCAGCAGAAGGACCTCCCGAGGACAACCCAGCGATTAGCCCAGTGAGCATCTTAAAGAGAGAAATAGGTAGTGAGTCTGCACAAAAGAAAATTACAATACGAATAAGCGCGTAGACGCACATTTTGCGAAGCGGTGACCATGAATAAAAAGAATAGGAACTATGAGAAATTTAGGAAAATGAGAGAGAAAAAGAAAAATCTTAAAAGGATTTGTAGAAAAATTATCTCGCCGATAGTAACGCTAAAGGAGAATAACCGATTCTTAGCAAAAACAAAAATAGGTGGTCACGATGTGTTAGCACTCTTGGACTCAGGACCAGGTGCCAGCTGTTTGGGAAGGAACGCGGAAAAACTCCTCGAAGGACAGGAACACCTCATAGTGCCGATTAAAGGTCAAAATATTCGTATGGCGAATGGAGGGGACACGGCGGGGGTAGGAGTTGGGACGATGCGAATAGAGACCTTGAATTTTTGATAGTACCAGGACTACAGCAGGAAGTTTATCTTGGCGTCGACTTCTGACAGGCATTTGGNTCCTCTAATTGCTTGTATTTACATTATGCGTCTTCTTCGATCGAAGCAATATTTAGCTTAAATTGTCTGTGACAAAATTGTCTTCAAATTGTTATCATATATATCTGCATTAAAAATTTGTATCTNACAGGCATTTGGTATGAGTGTTGTGAGCAAGGGTGTGACTACGAGTATGAACAATGCTGTTGTGGAAGAGCTAACACCCGCTGAGGGTGACCTAACATTCGACGCGGAGCAGCATGACTTGACCCATGACCAGAGTGTGGCTTTAGAACGGGTCAAGGCCCAATATCCCTCCTTTGCGGTGCTAGGGTTGGGCAAGACGGATATAGAGGAACACATAATAGAGGTCACAAACGAAAATCTCCCGGTGAAGCAAANGTCAATAAACTTCATTCATTTCCAAAAAAGCTCAAAAAATTAAAATTTTTTAAACTTTGAACGGCTGCTGTGGAAGTAATAATCACTAGATTACCAATAATGNTCGTATCTCGCCCGCTATCCAGAAACTTATATATGCAGAACTAGACAGGATGTTGGAGATGGGCGTGATAGAAGAGAGTAATAGCAGCTGGAGTTCTCCTGTTTCGCTGGTGGTAAAGGGTACGAAGAACCGGCTTTGCCTGGATGCGCGAAAGGTGAATAAGCGCACAATAAAAGATGCGTATCCGCTCCCCCATATTGACGGCATCTTAAGCAGATTACAAAACACCCGTTTTATTTCCGCCATTGACCTGAAAGACGCATTCTGTCATATACCCTTAGAGAAAAAATCGAGAGAGAAAACTGTCTTTACTATACCTGGGAGACCTCCGTATCACTTTACCGTCATGCCATTTGGGCTGTGCAATGCTGCACAACGTATGTGTAGACTTATGGCGTACGAGCGAAGAAAAAAAATATATAATACGAGAAGCAGGGAAGTTAGGTTTCAAGTTGGACAAGTGGTATACCGCCGAAACTTCAAGCAAAGCTCTAAGAAAGAAAACTGTAATCCAAAACTAGCTCCAAAGCAGATTAAGTGTGTCATCTTAAAGGTGATTTGCAATTCGATGTATGAACTTGTTGATAGTAGTGGCAAGCAGATCGGGGTATACCACGCTAAAGATATCTTTGTGGCATAGTTAGATAACTGTGTTGTATGTTGAATGTTTAGAGTTATGTGGCACATCGTTTTGTGTTAGTTGCAGCCACTTGAATGCCCTTAACAACTTGACAACTATCTAAGTGTATTTTATTTTACCACTTGACATCTCTATTCCTACATATATTTTATGACTCTTTCTATGATTATTTTATTATTTGTAAATCTTCTTCTGTGATATTTATTTATTAATTTGACTATTAATGTGATTATTTATTTTATGTACTTGTTTTATTTATTTATATATTTTTTTGATTATTTATTTATTTATATATTTTTTGACTATTTATATATATATATATATATATGTATATATAATTATTTATTATTATTTTTATGTTTTGATTATTTATATTTATTTACTTATTTATTTATTTATGACCTTTTTCCAATCTGTGATATAGACATAAGTTGCATATACATACGGAGCGGTAGTAGTGACCTGTGATATAGTGTAGATACATATGTAGTTATATACAATAACCATTGATAGCCATGCCAAGCTTCTAATATTCATCTAGGTTGTAACAAATCGTTAATTTAGTTGAAGTGTTTGGTTAATACCAATCAATATTTCTTTGAAGCATATTTCAACAAATTCCATTCAACTTAACGTATGGTTCATAAAAGGATGTTATTAAGCTCTGCTAATGCAGATAAGCTTTCTTTCAACACATGGTTTAGTCATAGTTACCAAATCTTAGTTGAGGCAACCACGATTTGGTTTGAGAGTGGAACATATTCATGCTTGTGAGCCACCCCTAAAGAATACTGAGCGCTCTCTGAGCACATGTGTGTTTCACATACGAAGAGCGCCAGCTGAGCAATGCACACAGTGATCGGACTTCTACCACATTGTGGTAGATCTGCCACTTTTTTGAGCATCTACCACATCTACCACACAAGGTCTGAAATCTACCACATATTCGCGTTTTTGAGTAGTTTTAGATAATTTTAAGAGCGAAAATTGTCCAACACTAAACACTAACAACAGGCAAAAAGGTGAGGATAAAATAAAGTGTAAAATAGTAAATTTCCTTTAC
This sequence comes from Rhagoletis zephyria, assembly GCF_001687245.7. Classification (NCBI taxonomy): domain Eukaryota; kingdom Metazoa; phylum Arthropoda; class Insecta; order Diptera; family Tephritidae; genus Rhagoletis; species Rhagoletis zephyria. Next base: position 27,488 of record NW_016157566.1, on the reverse strand, counting down.
AAAATATATGATTTATAAAAAGAATTAATAGCGAAAATGGTAAAAACGGCGATTTTTTGTGAAAGCATTAGCAAATTTCAGTGCATCTAAAGTTTCTAAAGCGTTCTTTACTTGTACTTGAGAATTTTCAAAATCGGCAAATCCCAAGTGTCGGGGTTCTGGAACGTGCCACATTTATTCGCTACATCGTGATGTGATAAAAATGAAAGCTGGCAACACTCCGCAAGGTTGCAGAAATCTTTCTGTTCGAAAATTATCTTGATATGGAAGGAACTGCTTTAAACTGTCAAGGAAAAAAACTGCTAAAACTCAACGCAATTTTTAGAAACTTTAATCTTGCATTTTATTATACTATAATTAATTTTTTTTTTAATTTTAATTAAAATGTTTGCAATTTAGGTGAAACCTTGCAGAATATTTTTAATTTTTGTACAAAGTTTGATCCAAAACCTTAGATCTACCACATTTTTTTGAAATCTGCCACATTTTTTTCCAGATTCTACCACACAAATTTATTTTTTAGTCCGATCACTGAATGCACACAGTCCTACTTATTGAATCGTTTGAATGTGGTAGTATGCCGACCATTGCATTGTGCGTGGAAATCATTGCTCCGCTACCGCGGTTCGTATATGGGTGAAACAGAGCGTTCAGTAAGCTATGGCATGTCGATCGCTGCGCTAGGTAGAGAAAGAAAACTGTGTGCTATGACATGCACAGAACTGTTTGTCTCAGTTTCAGTTTTTCTATCACCGCGAGTTGTTTCGGTGCGCGCATAGTTATTTAAAAATATAAAGTTTTTCAATTGATATATAATTCATGTGAATTATAATTTGAAAGTCTCTATTTAGCCAAGGACAAAGCAAAGCAGTATACTTAAACCAGCACTTCCAGCAGATTTTGACCTGGGTTTTCGCACGACTATTCCTGTTTCATTGTTTCTTTTTTAGGAAATTCTTACCGCCATATACATATGTATTATTTACACTAGTAACTATTTATGTAAAATGTATGTATTTTTTATGCTTAATATATGCAAATAAAAGAAGAAAGTAAACACAACAACCATCGAGTAAATTTTTATTTGTGTCAAACTGAAACTTTCCAATAATAATAAGGTTAGCTGATTCAAGTCTACAGCAAGTTCAGGAAATTAATTGAAAACTTGTATCAACCAAAGCATTGTTTATATTTGCTCAACAATGATTTTATTCAACTAACAATATTGTCCACTCAAGGTAGTCGTTTTGTAATTATTATCTGCATCTAAAGTTTCTAAAGCGTTCTTTACTTGTACTTGAGAATTTTCAAAATCGGCAAATCCCAAGTGTCGGGGTTCTGGAACGTGCCACATTTATTCGCTACATCGTGATGTGATAAAAATGAAAGCTGGCAACACTCCGCAAGGTTGCAGAAATCTTTCTGTTCGAAAATTATCTTGATATGGAAGGAACTGCTTTAAACTGTCAAGGAAAAAAACTGCTAAAACTCAACGCAATTTTTAGAAACTTTAATCTTGCATTTTATTATACTATAATTAATTTTTTTTTTAATTTTAATTAAAATGTTTGCAATTTAGGTGAAACCTTGCAGAATATTTTTAATTTTTGTACAAAGTTTGATCCAAAACCTTAGATCTACCACATTTTTTTGNTTTTTTTTAAGTCCGATCACTGAATGCACACAGTCCTACTTACTGAATCGTTTGAATGTGGTAGTATGCCGACCATTGCATTGTGCGTGGAAATCATTGCTCCGCTACCGCTGTTCGTATATGGGTGAAACAGAGCGTTCAGTAAGCTATGGCATGTCGATCGCTGCGCTAGGTAGAGAAAGGAAACTGTGTGCTATGACATGCACTGAACTGTTTGTCTCAGTTTCAGTTTTTCTATCACCGCGAGTTGTTTCGGTGCGCGCATAGTGTTTTAAAAATATAAAGTTTGGAGCCAACCGGGGGTTTTCAATTGATATATAATTCATGTGAATTATAATTTGAAAGTCTCTATTTAGCCAAGGACAAAGCAAAGCAGTATACTTAAACCAGCACTTCCAGCAGATTTTGACCTGGGTTTTCGCACGACTATTCCTGTTTCATTGTTTCTTTTTTAGGAAATTCTTACCGCCATATACATATGTATTATTTACACTAGTAACTATTTATGTAAATTGTATGTATTTTTTATGCTTAATATATGCAAATAAAAGAAGAAAGTAAACACAACAACCATCGAGTAAATTTTTATTTGTGTCAAACTGAAACTTTCCAATAATAATAAGGTTAGCTGATTCAAGTCTACAGCAAGTTCAGAAAATTAATTGCAAACTTGTATCAACCAAAGCATTGTTTATATTTGCTCAACAATGATTTTATTCAACTAACAATATTGTCCACTCAAGGTAGTCGTTTTGTAATTATTATCAAATATACATTTGTCCCAACTAGAAGTCTCAAGTATTTAAATTGCAGACTTTCGTGAACTAGATATTTATTTCGCCATATCCAACTTGCCACTTGGTCACTATAACCAAATCTTAGTAATTATAACTAAACCTTTTTCTGAGTGCACTCGGCGAGATTAGGCACAATGAATTAGATCGGAGGAAGACCGAAGATTTTCATCGAAAAGTTACGGTGCCTTGTGAAAGTGTCGCGCCGCATAAATTATATGCGTAGTGTTAAAGTGTATGTACAAATAAGTTTATTTAAAACCAAAAAAAAGGAGGTCAGCCAAGTGCAAAAAACGGCATCTTCCTATATACCGCCATAAGTACGGGCTCCCAGGTACATCCGTCGGCGCTCGAGAATATCGGAGATAGAGGTAAAAGTCTATTTAACGATTCATAATTAATTTGAAAAAAAATAAGAGATTCCTCCAGTGTCGAAATAATGTATGAGTGTAAGCCTTAACGCCAATTTGGCCGCTTGAAGAAGTACTTTGCCGCGATGTAAAGTTCCTTGAGGAAATTTAGATGCATACGTTCCGTCTAAATCCATGCTTTTGGAATACCAAATAAAGTGAGAGGAACTTGAAAAAAAAAGAATTTTTGTGGTTAAAACTCGTGACAGGAAAAGTGCCAAGTTAATCTTTTACTTGAAATTATGTAAAAAGGCGTCCTACCTCAAAAGTGCAAGCGCAAGTATATACGTACATTCATACATACATATGTATAGATGTGTGTACGCGCATATGCATATCCGTACATATACTTACTTGCACGCATTGGAGGAAATTCTGACGGAAGACGGTCCCCTACCACTTTTCTTATGTTTTTGTAATTTTTGTTTCAGGCCGCCAGACCTTTACAGTAACAACATCCAAACCGCCATCACAAACGCAACAAGGCACTCACACAAAATGGCCATATAGTAACAGTACGACTTCGTAAGCCTCTACCCGTAAGGTAAAGGTCGCACTTGCAACACTGTACGTGAGGCAGCACGGATAAGGAAACGCCACACACGCACAAGCATACATAAAAGAGGATCAACAAGCATAAGGACAACAACAAATATTGCCCAACAATCAGCTGGGCGAAATACATAGAGCGAGAACGGGTCAGTGCTCGCTGCACTAATTAGCTATTTAACTATATACTTGCAAGTGCACGAGAAGCTGAAAATAGAGAGGAGGGGTCGACACTTACCAGCGTGGGATTTTGCAGAATTCCAGCGGGCTGAATTCAGGGAGAGGATTCGCATATATACAAGCATCATAGCGCAGCCAGCAGCGCCGCGATCGCCCCAACTGACGCTGAGAGAGCGCGACTGCCGGCCACTACGACCAACAGCGGAATGACTGTAGTAGTTGTAGTTTTTTTTTTGCAGAATTACTTTTTTAGACCACTGCTTTTTTTTCTTCTTGTACTAAATCACATTTACGTATTTATATACTTGCTCTGTGAAAATCGTATTCTAGGGATCAAAATAAGAAACTTTGCCGAAGGAACCATACCTCTAAAACGAATACTGATGTCCCCCAATTTGGGTCGAACTTTTGGGTAGGGGCAAATTTTGAAAAATCCCACTTTGACCCATTTAGAGTGCTCCAATCGAGTCCAAATGTATGACCGACCCCCACTAACTTTGGACGGCCGATCCACCCATGCCAGTGGCACACCCCCTGGAACTCCCCTGGGGGGTTCCCCATACAATCATTTCAAAAAATCACCATTTTTGGCCTTTACATGAAAAAATCAGCTAAATGGCTGTTTTTCCTTTATTTTTATTTATTTATTTATAATAATATTTATTATTTATTTATAATAATATCTATTTTTTCTCTTAAGAAATTTATTTAGTCAGAACATATGTAAATGAAAAAATTTACTTAAGTGAGTTATAGAAAAGAAACTAAAAAAAATTATTGTTTGAAGTCTTTTTTACTTTCAGTCTGGGCAATTTCGCACGGCTCTCTTATGTCGTCGCCATAACAGCCTCTACATTTTCCGGTATAACCCGTTTGGAAACGCTAGCTAGCAATTGAACATGTCGTTCCGTTCCTTGTTTGTGTGATGGAATTTTTGGATCATTAAACGGTGGATCATCTTGATTTAAATATTCTTTCAATGTATCGTACGGAATGCTTCGCGTGAATGGTGGTTCAAATAGGATATTTATATCATTCAAATTGATCATTTCCGTATAACTTGTGCAATTAAAGTTTATATCTGGTTTTTTATAAACTCTAAGTTCCATTGGCTCGTCAACATCGGTTCGATAGCGTAGAATTTTCTTGATGGCACAGTCGCGCTTTTCTTTGCTATCATCAAACAACATTGATAACAAGATATTTTCCGAATGCGCATAATATGAATTATCTTTAATTACTTGATTGACAATTTTGCGTAAACGAGGTTCTAGAAATCGTGACCAACCAATGAACTTGAAAAATAATGCACTGCCGTACACGACAGAGCTGTAATACTTGATATTGAATTGGCACATAACATTTAATTATAAATTCAACCAGAATTCTTAAATTTGCATCGGGATTTTCCGTTGTCACATATAATCGCAATAATCTAGCGGCCTTGGTGAGCCACCGAGAATGTACAATTTTCCCTGGTTTGATGTTAGCCAGATCCACCGGAACCACGCCGCTAGAAATTGCATGGGCCATGTCGTATAAGTACTTCGAATCGGTGGAAAATTCAATTTTTTCTGGAGCAGGGGGCATATTTTGCAACTCAATTTTCTGGAAGCCGTCCACCACCTGAAAATATATAATAATAAAATAATTAACAATGGTTGACAATTATAATAAATGAGTGATAGCAATAACTTACCGGAAAAGTTTCACAAGTTTCGATTTGACGGCTCAGTTTTCCGGTTGCCGATCTTGGTCCAGTGCTGGTTGATTTATCCAAAGCTTCAAACAAATGCCGAAACGGAAGTTCGTTGAAGTGTAGAAGGCAAACGAACCAATGCAATGGTCTTTTTAACAGTAATTCGAATCGTCGTATAATTCCACCGTGTGGGCCAGTGTTTGTTGGCTCACCGTCAGTGCATATTCCAATTAATGCATCCAGTAATATATATTTATCGTTGAAAAAACCATTTAATTTGGTTGTTTTGTATTCAGCGGTTTCATGTTCCAGTCTTACGTAACCAATCTATTCAGAATTGGGTTCTCTCAAAATAACAAGATGAGGTTCTTTTACCATCCTAGTATGATAC
>NW_016157566.1:3115-20910 GCF_001687245.7 Rhagoletis zephyria | reverse complement strand
ATTTGCCCCTACCCAAAAGTTCGACCCAAATTGGGGGACATCAGAATTCGTTTTAGAGGTATGGTTCCTTCGGCAAAGTTTCTTATTTTGATCCCTAGAATATGATTTTCACAGAGCAATGGGCGATTTTTTTGCCTCCCCACAAATCGATCCGGCCTAATATATACATATATCTTATTAGATAAACACGCCACGTGTCACCCCTTTTGTTTTTTTTACCCTATTTTAGCTTTGCACAGATTATTTTCGTAAATTTTAACTTATTTTTCAATTAATTAGTATTTTGCGGGTTTAATTAACTCGACTAGAATTACATAATAGGCAAATTTTCGGGTATTTAGCCCCCCACATATTTCGGAGTCGCTGCCGATAGCAGTCTGACTTTGGGATATAATTTATTTTATTTTGCAACTTATTTAACACCGGGATTTTCCTTTGCGGTTTTGATTTGGTTTAGTTTATACCTTTTATGAATTTGGCGTGAATTTGTTTTTGCTACACTTCCTTGTTGTTGGGTTCATTTATGCTTTCTCTTATATTTTAATCGCACATATTAATGTAAGGGTTAAGTATCAACAGACTGTGCATAAGTGTTAACGATTTTGACATTTTATACTCTTTTGTATTTCTCACTTGAGTTCTTTGCGCGTTTTAATTTGTTATTCATTAGCTATTATCGCCTGTTTGCTACCGCTTGCTACCACCCGCATTTTTTCCTCTAAATCAATAAAAGTGAACTTTTATGAAATTAAACCGCATATTTTTAATTTTCGAATTCGACCCGAGTTTTTGTCAGTAAATAACGCAACATTTTTTGATCCTTCCTAGCCGGATAGTACATCCCGCCCGCATATATTGTAAATCTACATATATTATAAAAAGACGTTGCGAAAGCGAAAAAAAATATGTGAACTGCTTAAGTCCGGGCCACTTTAAGGCTAAGTGTAACAGTGCATCTGCATGTAGGGTATGCAGCCAATGCCACCACACGCTGTTGCATGGTGTTTGTTTTGTGAACAATGCCACAACCACTGCTCATTTTGTTGACGATACGTCTCATGTGCCCCGCCCCCCCCCCTTGCATCCTGTCGCCGTCGATGCCGCACCAAGCGCGAACGAAAATGTTTCGCCCGCTGTTAGTTCTCCAACGGACACCGCCGCTGTACATGTACCATGCCTGAATTCCAGCTCCAACCCTCCTCAACCAACAGAAAGGTTAGTACTATTGTCCACCGCGTGGGTAAAGGTCCGCGATTGCGCCGGTCATTGGCAACCCACCCGTTTACTGTTTGATTCCGGGTCGCATGCCTCGTTTGTAACTGAGGCGTGCGTGCAACGCTTGGGTCTACCGCGAAGATCATCCAACGTGCTTATTACCGGCATTGGGTCAACACAAGGAGGTCGATCCAGAGGTGAGACAGTACTAACGTTTTCTTCTTTCTGCTCCAATCGACGCTTCACAGTAAACACACTAATTTTGTCGAAAATAACGAGCGACTTGCCCACACAGTTTGTACCGGTTTCAGCATGGTCCCACGTACAAGGATTGTTACTAGAAGATCCGCAATTTATGAAGCCTGGTCGTATCGACATATTGGTCGGCATGGACGTCATGGACCGGCTCGTTTTCTCGGATCTTCGCAAAGGTCCGTCTGGCACGCCAATGACCCAGCGAACAGTCTTTGGTTGGACGTTGTTTGGGAGTGTCGATGGCTCTCATCCCGCTACGCCCCGAGTGCATTCGGTGCATTGTGAGGTGACACTGGAAAGGGCGCTAACCAGGTTATGGGAACTGGAGGAAGCTCCACAAAAAACGCATCTAACACACGATGAGAGTTTCTGTGAAAACCATTTCGAGTCAACGCATCGAAGAGCTTCTGATGATCGGTTTATAGTTGAGCTGCCCCTGAAATCCGATGTACCGTTGGGGGACTCGCGAACTTTCGCCGTTCAGAACCTGATACGCCTCGAAAGACGACTCGCCCGCGACAACGACTTGCGTGTACGTTACAATGAGTTTATGCAGGAGCTCATTGATATGCGTCATATGGAGCCTGCGTCCAAAACTTCGATTCCAGTCTATTACATGCCGCATCAACCAGTCGTAAAAGAGTCAAGTGTTACGACGAAACTGAGGGTCATATTTAACGCATCTGCCAAAAGCGCTACCGGAAACTCGCTCACCGACGCGTTATTTGTCGGACTCCAGCTGCAGCAGGATTTATTTTCCATTTTGACACGTTTTCGTACTCATCGGTACGGTGTTACGGCTGACGTCGCAAAGATGTACCGTCAAGTCTGCGTCTCCCCGAAACATATTGATTTACAACGGATCGTCTGGCGTCGTGACCCCTTACTACCGATACAAGACTACCACATGTTGCGCATGACATATGGAGTAGCAGCGGCATCACACCTAGCTGTAAAGTCTCTTCAACAGACCGCAAGGTACTCGTCGAACAGTTGTCAGAAAGCCGTTGCTGTCATACTAAACGACTTTTATATGGACGATCTGCTCACTGGCGCATCGTGTAGGAAAGAACTTCAGTCGCTGCAACAAAACGTTTCCGAGATACTTAAAGAAGGTGGTTTTGAACTAAGAAAGTGGGCGTCGAATTGCGCGAAACTAAATAAAACTATTTCGAACTCGTCCGAATCTATACCGTGAATTAGTGTGAAGTGCGGACGTGTTTTTTTGCGCTCCTGTGTTTGAATAAAATAAATATCGAAATTTGAACCTCGTTTTGATCTGGCCTAGTCCAATGAGACAGTGACTCTATTTGTTGCATCTTTTTAAACAAAGTTGATGTGAAAGTCATAATTTAATTAATTAGTAATCAACATGCCTTGTGTTTGCGCTCAAAAAGTTGACGGCAACCAAGCGAAAGTACAATGCAATAACTGTAACGAGTTCTACCACATCAACTGTGCAGGTCTTTCGCTTGCTGATCTGGATTTTTTCATGAACTCTGACAACAAATACATGTGTAAAAAGTGCGCGGCTATTCGCCGAAAATCTCTTCACTCTCCCCCACCTGCCGCTAACCAGCAAGTGGTGGACATTTCGAAGTCTGCATCGTTTTCTAAGTCACCTATTCCCGCTCATATCGCCAATATCTCCAACTCTACTCATCAACAACAGCTGTCAAAGTCATCGTCTACGGCTTCTAATAATAGTGCTAAAGAATCGCAACAACAATTATCTATTCTACCTACTATTCTTAGTGAGCTTAAAGCAATTAGAGCTGATCAAGTTCATGTATTCGCTGAGATTAGTGCTCTTCATACAGACAAAAAACTTTTAATCGATGAAACAACTAAACTGCATGCTGAGTTAATAGCCTTGCGTAAACTGCACACTGAAGATGTACTCGTTGCCCTTGCATCGCTCTCTGCTGAGATTAGTGAACTTTGCCAAAATGCCTCTCACTGTAAGTGCACTTGCGCAGTCAATTCAATCGACCAGAGTTTTTCTGCTGCTGACCAGACGAATGTCATGGCAACTGCCGCCCACACTGCTGCCGCTCACACAATAAAGCAAATTAGTGGTACTGTTTCCTCCGTTTCTTCAGTGGCCGACGCCGCCTCTCCGCCTTCTGGCTCTCGAGCTACTAATGCTGCTGCCATGACTTTGCAGCCTTACGCAATGGAAACGCTACCTGTAATGCATGTCGTCTCTGCTTTTGGTGATGCTGGAACTGCGGTATCACATTCATATGCCATTTCTACCACTACAGTCGCTGCTGCAATGCCAGTTGCGGCTAACATTGGACCTACACTACAAACGTCATCTGCGCTGAATTCTTTCTCTGCTACTGCTGTTAATAACAGGTTAGCGACTTCTGTAGCTTCTAACATGACTTCTAGTACTACATTGGCTCCTAAAATGGCTAGTTCTCAGTTCTCTAATATGTCTACCACTGGTACACTGCCTGTTGATGCTAATTCTCCTATGGCTGCTGCTAGTCCGAATGACTGGATTACTGTGCGTCGTAATGGTGCCCGCCGGAGTAGAAATATTTTTTATGGTCGCAATGAAAATGCCGAACTCGAAGTAGTCGAAAAAAAGCAGTGGGTCCATTTATCCTCTTTTAAGAACACCGTCTCTGAACAAAATATAATCGCATATGTTTCAAAATATGCTGGTATCGACAGCAAGTATCTTACCTGTTATAAACTTATAAAGAAAGGTGTCTCTGTTGATTCTCTTGAAAGCGTTAATTTCAAGCTCGGTGTCTCAACAGCTTATTACGACAAGATTCTTAACCCTAATGTCTGGCCGTCTAATATAAATGTTCGACCTTTTCGGGTTTTTCAGAAAGAATCTAAGTCACACAAGGAAAGCTAGCACGATATATTCTGAAACTAGTTGCTGTGACTCTTCTTTGAAAATCTATTTACAAAACATGGGTGGTATGCGCACGAAATCTAAAGAAATTTACTTAGCATCATCTCGAATGGATTATGATGTCTTTATATTCGTCGAAACTTGGCTCAATAGCGACTTCTTCGACGAAGAGTTCTTCGATCCAAAACTATTTAATACGTACCGCAAGGATAGAGATTTTGTGAAGTCGGGTCACCTCAAAGGTGGTGGTGTGTTAATCGCGCTAAAGCGTTGCTTACGTTCTTCAGCCTATCAACTTTTGCATCGTGATTCTTTAATCGATCAGCTATGCGTAAGCGTTTATGGCTCCTTTGGCACTACATATATTTGCGTATCATATATACCACCCGGTAGCTCTTATTTAATTCTCATATTGAAAATATAGTTGATCTCTGCGACACTAATATGGATTCCCACTTTTGTATTATTGGTGATTTTAACCTGCCTGATATTATCTGGATAGATTTACAGAATAATGGTATTTTGACACCTACTAACGTCATGCGATCNATTGGTGATTTTAACCTGCCTGATATTATCTGGATAGATTTACAGAATAATGGTATTTTGACACCTACTAACGTCATGTGATCTAACGAAACTAGTTTTATTGATAGTCTCTTAAGTTGTAACCTTATTCAAATTAATTGTTTATTTAATTCGCTATCTAAGATGCTCGATCTAGTATTTGTAGACGAAAACTTAATATTTAACCTTTCTGAGAGTAATCTACCTCTGTACAAGACAGACAAACATCACGTTCCGCTTGTTATTTCTTTAAACATTTTTTATGTAATCTCTATCCGAGCAATTCGTGTACTTCCGCTTTTAATTTTCGGATTACCAACTTCTGTGAGTTGAATAATGCACTTAGCGATATTAACTGGCCTAATATTCTTTCAACAAATGATGTGAGCTTATGTTTTGATACTTTCTTGTCTAAGTTGACAGAGGTTTTTTCCATTAAAGTGCGTCCTCTTCCTCCTAGACTTCATAAATTACCATGGCATAACACTACTCTAAAAAATTTGAAGAATAAACGTAATAAATATCATAAACTGTATAAGGCCAACACTGCGAATGCTGTTCTCAGGGATCAGTATATGAATTATCTTAATCAATTTAATGTGCTGGATAAGTTTCTTTATAATCGTTATATTGGTAAACTGGAAGCTGAGCTTAAAGTAAATCCTAAGGTTTTTTGGAATTTTATTCGCTGTAAACGTGGGTCTTCCAACATACCGGCTTGTATGTGCCTTAATGGTAAATTCTCTCAATCTTTGCCTGACACAGTTGAATTCTTTACTGAGTTCTTCAAATCAAACTTTGATAGTGAAGCTGATAACCCGAATAACTCACACGCTCGCTCGAAATTATCAGAACGCATTGATTTCGGTTCCCTCACAATCACAGAATTGGATGTTAGCACTTCTATGTCCACGCTTAAACCTTCGCTAAAATGCGATAGTGACGGGCTCTGCGCCTACGTTATGTCGCATTGCAGTTCATCTTTATGTGTTCCTTTATGTCATATATTTAATTTGTCTCTGTCTTCTGGCACATTCATTGATAGATGGAAGATTGCATCAATTACTCCAGTATTCAAATCTGGCAATAAAAATGACATCGCTAATTATAGGCCTATTGCTAAACTCACAGTTTGTTCTAAGCTATTCGAAAAAATTATAAAGGAGAAATTATCTTTCGTTACCAAGAGCATTGTTGAGCCGCGCCAACACGGGTTTGTTGTCGGGCGTTCTACTGTTACTAACTTGGCATCTTTCTCTGAATTCTGTGTATCAGCTTTCAAAGATGGTACTCAGGTGGATACCATTTATACAGATTTTTCGAAGGCCTTTGATAAGGTGTCGCACGCAATCTTAATATATAAACTTCAGTCTATCGGCTTTCATTCTGCCTTTCTACAATGGTTAAAATCTTATCTGTCTAATAGGGCCTTGTTTGTTGAAGTCGAAAACTGTAAATCCCACTCTTTTGTGGCAACGACGGGTGTTCCCCAAGGCAGTATCCTCGGACCACTTTTGTTCGTCCTTTTTATAAATGACATTGGCTCCTGTTTCAAATTTTCTAGGTTTTTACTCTATGCAGATGACCTCAAACTCTTTCGTAGAGTTAACGACTCGTCGGATGTTTCTTCTCTGCAGTACGACCAGAGTAACCTGGTCAGTTGGTGTCATACGAAGAAGCTTCACTTAAATGTAAATAAATGTTTTCATATGTCTGTGTTGGTGTTGGTTGATTTTTCCGACAGGGTGGAAAGATGATTTATTTTGGAACGAATTTCCGTCATCCCTTGTCAAGTTTGGTTTGCAGACAAACCGGTTTCGGCGTTGTGCCATCTTCAGTGTCATTTTTCGTTCTCATTTTCATATGTCCTTCTCAAAATCTTCAAACATTATTTTTTCTAATTAAGATATTTCTAGCACTCGCTTGGCCTCTGTGAAAGAGTTTGTTGACTTAGGTCTTTGACTCAAATTTTTCGTTTGTCAATCATATCTCTTACGTGCTTCCAAAAGCCTACAGTAACCTGGCTTTCCTGCGTAGATATGCGAAAGACTTTAAGGATCCATACACCAGGAAAGCTTTATTTATCTCTTTAGTACGATACAACTAGAGTACGCTTCTATTATTTGGAACCCCATTTACGACTGTCATGCCGCAAGACTCGAAAGAGTGCAGAGAAAATTTGTTCGTTTTGCGTTAAGTTCCCTTAACTTTGATGACCCGATGCCCTCATATTTTTCCCGCTGTAAACTTATTCACCTACAAACTCTTGAAACTAGAAGAATTGTCCAGTTGCTCATGTTCGTTTTTTATTTGGTTGTTGGCTCTTTGGATTGTTCGGTCCTTCTGGAGAAGATATCCTTTAATGTGCCTCACAGATTTCTACGCTCATCTCTGCCGTTTTACTTGCGTGCTACTAAGGCTAACTATTACCATTTTGATCCGATTTTCCGCGCTCTGACAGAATTTAACAAGATCTCAAAGAGTCTAAATATTGATTTTTCGTTGCCGAGAAATATTTTCAAGTCATCTATTGATTAATTTTTCTTATAACTACTTGTGTATCTAAATCTATAGTATTTAGTTTTAATTATGATAGTCTTATTTTTATCTAGTCTGTAAGATTGTAATCATAGACTGAATAAACTGAATAAACATAAACATCGTAGATGGGAAAGATGTTCACGCCTTGGGCCTAATATGGAACACAGACGAAGACCATTTCACATTTGCAGTAAACCTGAAGAGACCGCCCGTTAATTTAACTAAAAGAGCGTTTTTGTCCGATGTCAGCACACTATTTGATCCTTTGGGACTACTTGCTCCATCCAGCAACCGCGCGTTCTAAGATGTGGTTTCAGGACATTTGGCGCGTCAACGTTGGCTGGGATGACGTTATTCCTGACTCCGTCGCCATAAAGTGATCGGAACATCGGTCAGAGCTGCTTTTTCTTTCAAACTTTAAAGTAAATCGGTGGCTTGGTACCGGAATAACTGGGTCAGTTACGGAACTGCATGTGTTCGCCGACGCCTTAGAACGCGCTTACGCCGCCGTAATGTATGCGCGCACCTTACAAAAAGGTGGCAGGGTTACAGTTTCGTTGATCTCGTCGAAAACAAAGGTGGCGCCGCTTAAATCAACGACTCTACCGCGTCTAGAACTATGCGCGGCGCACCTCGCTGCTAAATTGGTGCGGACCGTATTGCGTAGCTGGGACGAACTCAGCTACCCTTTGTATGCGTGGACCGACTCGACCATCACATTGGCATGTATACAAGCGCATCCCAGTAGATGGATGAGCTTCATTGCGAACCGCGTAGCTGATATCCAGGAGGTTCTGCCTCCTGATTGTTGGAACCATGTCCACTCAGAACAAAATCCTGCAGATTGTGCTTCAAGGGGTATCAGTCCGTCCGAACTACTCCATCATAAGCTGTGGTGGACTGGCCCTGAGTTTTTGGTAGGCGCTGATCTATTCTGGAAGCAGATGTCGTCGAAGAATCATACAACTGAGTTGGGCGTTCGAAGCAAGGTTCACGCTAATGTAACAAGTTTGAAGGATCAATGGTCAATACTGACGAAATATTCGTCGTACTCCAAGTTGCGGCGCATCATCGCTTACGTGTTACGTTTTTTATTCAACGCTCGAGTTAGCACTATGCACAACGCTAGAAAGCGTCTTGGTCCTCCGAGTTTCCAGGAAATAACTGAGGCTGAAATCCGATTAATAAGGTATACGCAACAGTTTTCTTTTTCTAACGAAATTTCTAATTGCAGCGCAAAGAGGCCAATTCCACTTCGCAGTAGTCTTTTGCGTTTGCAGCCGTATCTCGACAAGAAGTTTACCCACGGAAGAGGAGCGAAGGCCACCAACGGATACATTGTTGCTTTGTTTGTATGTGCACCGGCGCAATGCATCTGGAGTTTGTTGCAGATCTGTCCACATCAGCATTCCTTAACGCATTCAAGAGATTCGTCAATCGCAGAGGCTACTGTAAGATTATGACATCGGATAACGGTACGAATTTTGTTGGTGAAGAAAGGGAGCTTCGAGTCGCGTTTCAACAGTGTATGGCTGACACCAAACTACGTAATGTTTTTACCGATTCGAATATCGAGTGGCGTTTTAACCCTCCTTCTGCACCTCATATGGGCGGGTACTGGGAAGCCGGTATCAAGCGCATTAAGTACCACCTAAAACGCGTACTGGGTGAAAATCTGCTATCATACGAAGAGTTCAACACGCTGTTGACAGAAGTGGAGGCCTGTGTAAACTCCCGCCCTCTCTGTGACAACCCTACGGACGCTGGCGATATAGAAGCTCTAACTCCCGGCCATTTTATTGTTGGAGAGCCACTGAAGTCAATCCCAGAACCTGAGGGTCAAGGGTTCTGTGGAGATCTTCGACAACGTTGGCAAGCAATTTCGGCCATGAGGCAACATTTCTGGCGCCGATGGAAAGACGAATACTTCGTGAGTCTTCAACGTCGCACTGTTCTGGACCCCTTTCGAAGTTGTATGTGAAAATTGAAGCTTTGTAATTTTAGCTCCACCTCGCGAGTCTGTCAGATAGGTCTTTCTGGTTCGTTAACCATTTCAGACTCGCGTGGTCGGTGATCACCATAAAAGGTAGTCCCTCATCAACATAAGGCCAAAGTCGCTTTACACTAAGCACCGCCGCGTAACATTCCAATTTGGTGATGCTGTAGTTGCGTTGCGTCTTAAAAATAAGCTATCGGACGCTCGTTACCTTCATCTAATTGAAGGAGTACCCTTCCCATACCGTCAGTTGACGCATCACATGGTGCTGAAATTAGTTCTGATTTAATCGGTCGAACGCCTTCCGGGCTTCGTCCGTCATTGTAAACCTTTTGATTTTGTCTTTCGTGAGACAGTCGTGAAGCGGGGCTGCAATGTTCGCGTAGTATGAATCTACGGTACCAGCCGGACATCCCCAGGATCCGTTTGAGCTGCTTCGGGGTTCGTGGTTCCGGAAAATCTCTGAGTTCGGCGATTTTGCTTGCATCTGTGCGGATACAACCGTTGCCAACAACGTAACTGAGATACCTCATTTCTCTAAAACAGGATTTACTTTTTTCATGTTTATTGTCAATTTTGCTTTACGACGACACCTACCAACCTTTTCTAACAAATAATCGAAAAATCGACAGAAGAAACAAGTAATCACCTAAACACACGAACACAGCCTCTCGTAAAGAAGCGGGAATAACCTTGTCCATTAGTATACACATACGTTGCACTGCGTTACACAGCCCAAAAGGCATGACGGTAAATTCGTATAACGGT
The DNA here is from genome assembly GCF_001687245.7 of Rhagoletis zephyria. Classification (NCBI taxonomy): domain Eukaryota; kingdom Metazoa; phylum Arthropoda; class Insecta; order Diptera; family Tephritidae; genus Rhagoletis; species Rhagoletis zephyria. The sequence goes on along the minus strand of NW_016157566.1, from coordinate 10,690 downwards.
CTACCAGGTACCGTGAAAGCTGTTTTCTCTCTGGATTTCCTTTCTATAGGTACCTGCCAGAAGGCGTCCATCAAGTCAATTGCTGTTCCAAGGCGTGTGTTTTGAAGTCGGCTTAAAATGTCATCAATATGGAGGAGGGGGTACGCGTCCTTTATTGTTCTTTCATTTAATTTTCTGGCATCCAAGCACAACCGGTTCTCCGTTCCCTTCACCACCAGTGATACGCGAGAGCTGCAGCTGCTGTTACTTTCTTCAATCACACCCATATCTAACATTGTATTCAATTCGTTATATACAGCTTCTGAATGGCCGGCGAAATCGCGTAGTGTCTTTGCTTTACCGGCAGATTCTCATTGGGGACTTCTATAATATGTTCCTCTTTATCAGTTTTCCCTAGCCCTAGCACAGCAAAAGACGGAAACTGGGCCTTTATTCGCTCCAAAGCCATGCTTTGGTCATGGGTCAGGTCGTGTTGTACCGCGTCAAACGTTAAGTCTCCTTCTGCGGGTACGAGCTCTGATACAACATTTCCATTCACACTTGTAGCCGACCCTTTATTCACCACACACATACCAAACTCATGCCAAAGATCAACACCTAGAGGCATACTCTTGTTCTGTAACAATTAAAAACTCTAAGTTTCTAGTCACGTTATCCCACAAGAAAGGAAGCGTGATGACACCTTCTACTTCAGTTTCTCCACCGTTGGCCGTTCGGATGTTTTGACCCATAATAGGTAGTATGAAGTGCTCCTCCCTCGAGAAGCTTTCCTAAACAGCTCGCACCTGCACCAGAATGTAATAGAGCTAGCACCTCCTGGCCACCAATTTTAGGTTTGCGAAAAATCTATTGTCTCCGTTAACAGCGACTATTGCGGAAATATTCTAGGGAGATCCTTTTTCTTTTCCCTAATCTTACCTATCTTCCTATCGTTCCTACTTATCTTCACTTTTACTAGCTCTTCCCTGAATATCCGTCTACGCGCTTCCTCCTATTCAAGCTTTCTACGGTGTAAGTTCTTAGCTTCATTGCTTACTTCTGCTCTTCTCTTTTCTCTCTTCTAAGGATTCTCACTGGGTTGACTCCGGGTTTTCCGCTCCCTGATAAGAGTTCCCGGAGATCTCCGCCACCTTCAAGTTTCCTAACTCGGCTTGAGAACACAAAATGACGCATCACTGCCGCACGCGAAACACAACATATTATGAAGGACGATTTACACTTATTTTCTTCTGATGGATTCTTAACAAAATAGTCCACGGGCATACCGCACGAAAAACACAACATTAACTGAAACGGAGACAGACAAAAAGAACGAATCGAGGACTTTTGGACATCGGAACTAACGGATGACGACAATTTCTCACGGGTTTGCATTCTCTGCTGCGGTTTTTTATGCTAGGTCCTACCAAATGCTTCTAAATAACACGGTTCTAACTTATCTACTTTCTCAACTTCTGTTTAATTCAATTCATTGACTGTATTTGACCTATTCTTATTCTCCTTTATAACTTTCTCTGCACGTCTGCATTCTGGCTTTAACTCCGCTAGCGACTCCATCCGAGACGCGAAGGTTGGGTTGGCCAAATATGGCTTAAGGTTCCCTCTTATAACTGCCACAAACTCCTGCTCGAGGATTTTCTTCCTAAGGCGGATAGTTGAATTGTGGACCTCACTATAGAATTCTTCGAAGCTCTCTTGGGGTGCCTGCTTCCTCTCCATTATTTTTTCGGATTATTTCGTAGTCCGATTCAGCGCTCTTAAAATGGTTGAGCTAATCGGCTTTAAGTTCAAAATAGCCGAACTCTGGCTCCTCGGCATGATCCTCGAGGACCTGCCAGTACCATTTTAAGGCGCTGCCAATAATCAAACAGTGGAAGTTTGTAAATAACTGATAGTAGCAGATGCCATACTGCGCCCTCATCTTCTCTATCCGGAAAATTAAACTCTCTATCGTTAAACCTTTGGCCAAACCATCGAACTTTATGTTCCATTTATCTAGATCTATTTTTTCCTTAATCTCGCTTCATTTCGTGAGTGGGACTGACCCTGGGCTCCTTCTTCTCTAATAAATACTTCGTTTTTAAGTAGATGTGTCGCGTCTCTCTTTCGGCGCACTATAGGCAAAACACGAGTTTTTTTTCAAAATCGTAGATCTTCGGTTAAAAAAGAGATAGGGGAATGAAAATTTTTTTATCGTGAAGATAATTGATTATATAATGTAGGAAAACTATAGAGAAGTTAAAATACAGTTCAAGATATCACTTTTTTTGAAATTTCGATTTTGGCTCCCATTCTATTTGAAAACACTATATTTAATACACCATTAGACCTGTTTCTGAAAGATTTCTCTTTATTTTACCTTAAGACTCGATTTTTGGAACATTGGGTGCTGTACCCGAGTGACCAGATTGCAAAAAGAAAAGCTTCCTTTAAACTCTAATAACTCGTAAACTATCAGCTTTCACAAAAAAGTTTATGTATCAAAAATGGTTATACTGGTCGATATCTTTACGAAAGTGTAGCATTTAACCCTTTAATGCAGAGTCTGTCATATATGAGACGCTTTTTAACCCTTTCAAGGCAGAGGCAAAATGGTTCTCAATCTGTGAGACTTCAATCCGCTTGGTCCTTGATCGTTCGGTGACATGTTCCTCCCAGGTTGCTGTTCTTCCTCCGTCATGTTAAACAACTCCTCTATCTTGCGCGATAGTGAGAGGCTGTTATCCGTAACGTTTAGAAGGTACAACTTCTTCGTGACTCGAACACTTGGTTGCTGTGACACCTCTTGCGCGGGTGTGCCACATGTGCGAGCAGTGCACCGGTTGAGATAATCTGTTGGCAGGAAATCTACAGGATGTTCTATACCCGTGTCGATTTGAGTAAATATTGAACCGATAACCTGATTTTCGAGGGCTCTGGCTACGCTACGTGTGACCTATAACTGCACAGCATTCTACTAGTGATTAAATGCTTTGGTGAGTGCGTGATGTTATACTGAGCGAGGTCCTAGTGTAGAGCGTTAAGTCCGTATCGATCAGTCCGTTGTCAATGTCAACTAATCCCCTTTAATTTCTATCCAGTGTGGCATAACAACCGCCAGTGTCATAACTCCGTGAAATCAGCTACGAACCTCACTGGTATGATATGCTGGATTACATACGAGGTAGCTCAAATAGCCCAAGATCACTAAAAAGTAAAAAAAAACGAAAACAAGTACCAATAGTGACATTCCAAATCCGAATACCTCTTCGCCAGTGCGTTAAAGTAACCAGGAAGGCACTTCGAAGTTTTTCGCCCACCTTACCTACCCTACGTAAACAAAAGTGTCATACCTGCTCATCAGCACTAGCGGTACAAACAATATTAGGAAAAGAGAAAAAGAAAAGCTGAAAAGAAGGCCCGTCCTGTCAGGTGGAGTCGTCCCACCATCTTTGCGCATTCTGCTTACGCAGCCATGGGCGTTGCTCTGACTCCTACTGTTGCTGCAAAGCCCTCTTAGCCTGACATAGTACGTCTGTTTATTCGTCAATTATTTCTGTCTCACTCTATTCCCTAGTCAACACCCTCACGTCCCCTCTTAAGCCCTCGTGTAACACCCACACCAAAGGTGTAGAATCTACCACCTCATTTCAGAGACCGTACCGGTTATGCATTTTATGATAAGAAGCAAAAAAAAATCGTTAATTTTGAGCTCCAGGCCGGTTATTAAATAAAACATAGATTTTGGTAGTTTTATTTATTACATTTATTGCTGTCGATATTTCGCCTTCAATCTGACGGCATCTTCAGGACTGAAAAACACCAAATGCATACATATTTACGTCAAATTACAAAAAACTTACATCAAAAACGCAACTTACATTATTGAGTATTTCCAATCGATTAATTCTATGTGCAGAAAAATATTAATAAACAAGCTCAAAGAACACTTAAACATGAACAAGAGAATTTAAGCAAGTCGAAATACCGTAGCTGTAAACAAAAAATATACAAACTACAAACATGAAGTGGTGGACAATAGGACGGAGAGAATCTGTATGTAGATAAACACGGCATAGCATTGTTATTGTCGGACGAAGTACTGGTGGCGGACCGACGAACAATAACATGAACACATAAACACATGACTCCTACGTTATTGGTTTTTGTGCGTGAGAATTAAATTTTGATAGACATGAGCGCAATTGTCTGTGTCGGTTTTAAAATTCATCCTTCTATTATTAGGGGTGTTCATGATGTGTAGCATCTCTAGAGTATAACGTTTATTGTAATTTTTCTCTTCCTGTAAGATTGCTACATTGTCAAAATCGGGATAATGTCCCATATTTTGGCAGTGAGATGTTAAGGCTGTCTTATTGTCCATAGGGTTATTCCTTAATTTTATGTTAGATTTATGAGCGGAAATCCTTGTCTTCAATTTAGATTTGGTTGTCCCCACATATATCATATCGCATACGTGGGACCCGTCACCGTTGCATGGTATTCTGTAGATTACGTCAGATTTCTCATTTTTAGGAACTTTGTCTTTGGTGTTGGTGTATATTTGTTTTAAAGTATTATCATACGTGAACGCTATGTGAAATTTCTCTCTGTCAAACATTTTAGAGTGCTTAATCCTCTCTGATAATCCTGGAACATATGTTGCCGATGTATAAATTTTCTTCTCATTTGATTTATCTTTATTGGAGTTGATATAGTAATCGCGGATGAGTTTGTTAATTAAGCCATGAGGAAATTCGTTTTTCTCCAGGATTTCTTTGATAATGCCAATATTTTTCTTGTGGTATATCTTATCACTTATGGTGAGTACTCTGCGGATGAAGTTGGTAGCCGTATTTATAATTGTCCTCCTCTCGCGGTTAGAATTGAAGTTTATGAGCCTCCCTGATGCTGTAGGTTTCTTATACCAGTCAACTGTTAATGCATTTTCTTTCTTTTCTGATTATTGGGGTGTCCAAGTGTGGTAGTTGTCCTTCATTTTCTATTTCTATTGTGAATTTTAAAGTTTTGTTAAAATTGTTTAAAGTGTTGAGCATCTTGTCTATGTTTTCCGTTTTTAAAATCGCAAATAAATTATCAACATATTTGGTAAGAAGCCGTGGTTTGCTGTCCGAATCTTTTTCGAATTTATTTAAAAGTTCTTCCATAACTATATCCGCTATGACAGGTGAAGCAGGTGAACCCATAGGCATTCCTGACTTCTGCTCATAAATCTTATCATTGTATTTGAAGTAGCGGTTCTCTTTAGTGCAGTACTTTAATATGGTTAAGAAAAGCTCTCTAGTTAATGACGTATGCTCTTTTATCAAACTCCATTTCGAATCTATAATCTCTATCGCTAAGTCTACGGGGATGCTCGGAAATAACGATACGACATCAAAAGACACCAAACTTTCATCGTCATAAATATGGGTATTTCCAATCTTGTTTTTGAACTCGATCGCATCTTTAACGTTATACTTGGAGGACATTGTTATATTTTTGAGTACGCGGACAATATATTTACATAAGTTGTAAGACGGTGAATTGACGGACGAACATATATTAGCCGTTTTGCAGGTCAGGTAGTTCTTTTCCTTTAAATCAATGATTTTGTTAGCATACATCTTCTCCACTATTTCATTATTTTTCCCTTGTAGCTTATTTGTAGGGCCACGTTTTAAACCCCTATATGTTGAGATGTGATTTACAATTTTCTGCATCTTCATGTCATAATCTGATTTGTTCATCGCTACAGTTACGTTCCCTTTGTCAGCGTTGAGGATTAAAATTTCGTCATGCTTTTTCAGAAACTTCTTAGCAGAATGAAGGGTATTATGAATAAACTTATCTCTAATTGTATATGCCGCCTTATTTAAGTAATCGCGTATTAAAGTCGTCAAGTTGTTTCTTTCAATTTCCTGTTTTTCTTTATCTTTAATCGTCTGTATGCAGTTCTCCCCATCTTCCATAATCTTAGATAGTGGAAACTCTTTAATGGATATAGATAAGGCGAATTTCGGTCCTAAAGGTAGGAGCCATTGAATGCCATCTGGAATTTCTGTACTTGTTATATTGCAAAACCATTCTGGGACAACCCTAATGTTAAGTAATTATATTCATACTTGCTAGGTAGTGATTTCTTAATAGTTGTAGTGAGTGTATTAGTTATTCTTTCTTCACTTTCAAAAAAAAATTCACATAGCGTTCACGTATGATAATACTTTAAAACAAATATACACCAACNATATTCATACTTGCTAGGTAGTGATTTCTTAATAGTTGTAGTGAGTGTATTAGTTATTCTTTCTTCACTTTCAAAAAAAAATTCACATAGCGTTCACGTATGATAATACTTTAAAACAAATATACACCAACACCAAAGACAAAGTTCCTAAAAATTAGCAATCTGACGTAATCTACAGAATACCATGCAATGTGACGGGTCCCACGTATGCGATATGGTATATGTGGGGACAACCAAATCTAAATTGAAGACAAGGAATAACTCTATGGACATTAAGACAGCCTTAACATCTCGCTGCCAAAATATGGGACATTATCCCGATTTTGACAATGTAGCAATCTTACAGGAAGAGAGAAATTACAATAAACGTTATACTCTAGAGATGTTACACATCATGAATACCCCTAATAATAGAAGGATGATTTATAAAACGGACACAGAAAATTGCGCTCATGTCTATCGCAATTTAATCCTCACGCACAAAAACCAATAACGTAGGTGTCATGTGTTTATGTGTTCATGTTATTGTTCGTCGGTCCGCCACCAGTACTTCGTCCGACAATAACAATGCTATGCCGTGTTGATCTACATACAGATTCTCTCCGTCCTACTGTCCACCACTTCATGTATTGTTGTTTGTATATTTTTTGTTTACAGTTACGGTATTTCGACTTGCTTAAATTCTCTTGTTTATGTTTAAGTGTTCTTTGAGCTTGTTTGTTAATATTTTTCTGCACATAGAATTAGACAATTGAAAAAACTCAATAATGTAAGTTGCGTTTTAGATGTAAGTTTTTTGTAGTTTGACGTAAATATATATGCATTTGGTGTTTTTCAGTCCAGAAGATGCCTTTAGATTGAAGGCGAAATATCGACAGCAATAAATGTAATAAATAAAACTACCAAAATCTATGTTTTATTTAATAACCGGCCCGGAGCTCAAAATTAACGAATAAATTATAATAAAACGGCCAAAATCAAAAAACTAAAAGCAAAAAATTTTATTTATTTTTTGACTTTTATTACTTTGAGCAAATAATACCGACCACTTCTGCTTTTTATTTTTTTAAGGCAAAAATAAAAGTTAAAATTTTATTTTTTTGATTTTGTTGCTTATTGGCCGTTGAGTATAATTTAATAATTATTTTTGAGCTATAGGCCGTATGTTAAATAAAACATTAAATTTGTCAATGTTATTGTGGCTTGTTAACATTTTATTTTTAATATTTTTATTGAGCTTTGTACCACGATTGTTTATTAGGAAAAATTGAAAAAGCAACAAAGTCTAAGCGGTAGAAGTTATAGCACTATTTCGGAGATCACCACATCTCCTCATCAGACTTCTTTTT
>NW_016157566.1:0-596 GCF_001687245.7 Rhagoletis zephyria | reverse complement strand
GCCTTCAGTCTGAAGGCATCTTCAGGACTAAAAAAAGGAAAACAATATTTTTACATCATCACAATATAAACCAACAAAAACATACATATGCACAAGTGCATTAAAACGACTTACACTATTAGCTTTGTCCGGTCGCCTTATAATATGTTAAAATGTAAAATAACAAACAAGCACGAAGAAGATATTAAACATAAACAGGAAAACTAATAATTAAAATACAGTAATTGTAAACAAAAATTTTATACAAACAACAATACATAAAGTGCTGAACAGTAAGACTAAGAAATGTTTGTATGTCATCTCAGCAGAGCAATGTTGTTGTCCGAAGAAATCTTGGCAGCAGACGGACGATGAGTTAAACATGAACACACGATCACACGACACCTACACTGTAGGTTTGTTGCTGTGCGTTAGAACTAAATTCCGATAAACGTGAGCGCAATTGTCGGTATCCGTTTTATAGTTCATCCTTTTGTGATTAGGGGTGTTCATAATATGTAGCATCTCTAAAACATAGTGTTTATTATAGATTTTCTCTTCTTGCCATATTGCTACTTTATCAAAGTCGGGATAATGTCCCGTATCCTGGCAATGAG
>NW_016157565.1:243200-251960 GCF_001687245.7 Rhagoletis zephyria | reverse complement strand
TTTTTTGATTTATTGTGAAAAATTCGTCTTATGTAGGCTTATACTTTTATAAAAAATTGCAAAAAAGAATATAATACAAAACGTTGTACTTATTGTGAAAAATTGATTGTATGTAGATTTTGGTCCGCCACCGTATGTTTAAAAATACGTTTCATCCATTTAGCTGTTATGCTATTACTAGGGTACACACTTATTTGCTATTTTCTAAATTATTCGGTTCTCTACCACCTAGTCAACTTATTTTGGTCGTCGTGGAAATTCTAAACGACCGTGTGATAAATTATATGATCGCTATTTTAATAATCGAAAAGGAAAAAATTTGCCTTCGTGTTCAAACACACCAAGAGGCAACGATACGAGTACAAAAACAGACCACAATCCTGAACTGGACGAAATTGTATCCAAAAAATTTCAAGTATGGCTGAAATATAATGATAGCCCACTAGAGGAAATTGTGGATAAGTGGAAAACGACACATCTATATAGAAAAATTTATCTCAAGAATTCATTGGAAAGAGGGGAAACGATATCCGCATTTATAATCGAATGGCCTTTGTACAAACATTGTGTTCTTGGACCACAGCTGGTAAAATTTGTTTACTTTTGTAAAAACACTTATATTTAATCTTATATTCCGTGTTAATAAATATATAAATAAATATTTTCTTCAAACTTTCACAACATTTCAGATCAATTGCGATTTTGATATACTCTATCCGAACAAAGGAACAAATTTGCATACAAAGTGGGAAGATTTCGTGCCATTAATATACAGCTATTATAAGAAAAGTATAAAGGACAAAGTTTCCCGAGAAATTTTAATTCAATTGGAAAACGAAAACCTCGCTGCAGGTATACAAAGAACTGATACGAGTTTCAAGCTATTCTTATATACATACATACGTTTATATTTTCAGATACTAGAAATTATATTATATCTTTACTGCTGAATGCTGTTATTACACCCGTTGCCAGGTACAAGAATAACTCGTCGTTTAAAAGGGTAACTATTCAGGAAGGAATGGACAGTTTTTTAGTCCATGTAAACTCTGCATCAAATTTGGAGGAAACATTGGCCGAAATAAGGGATCGTTTTTCGCAGAAAAATAATACTTTGCAACCCATTATAATAGCTACAGGTTCTAGTATTAACTGTTTAGATAATTTTTTTGTATATCTAGACGGAACCAAGCTCAAGTTCTCATCATTTTTGGCAGCTCTGGATTTATGTTTTAAAGTTTTTCAAGTTTTTGATGTACAATATCCTTTATACTGTAAAGGTGTTTGGCTTTTTATCCAAAAGTTTTTTTTTTAAATTGACACAAAATACGACGAACATCAGCCTAAAGTTGGTGGATTGATATCTCATTTGAATTCGTTATTAAATAAAAAATAGAATGTATTTTTGCTTTGTTTGTGAATACAGAACTGAAACGGTTAAAAAGTTAATATCTCATTTCAATAGTGAACATAAATTGAAAAATTTTGCTGTATATAAATGTGCACAGAAAAACTGTTTTCAGCATTTTTCAAGTAAATGGTCATTTGCAAAACACCTTAATAGGCACGAAAAAGATGCTAATGATGATAACTTGAGTTTAAATATTGTAAAGTCGAATTCTGAAAGTTCCAACAACACTGACCGATCATCAAATAACTGTAATAAGCTAGAAATTCATATTTGTATAACGGAGAGCAATCCAAATGATAAAATTATAGAATCAGCTGTAATATTTTCATGTGAACTATATCCAAAAAACAATTTAAGCCGAAGAGATGCTCTTAGAATCCAAAAAAATGTTTCGAATATATGTATAATATTAAAGATACACTTAAGAATGAGATTGATATTCCATTAACTAACAAACTATGCGAAGTTTTTGAATTATGCTCTGATCCATTGCAATACGTAAACACTGAATATAAATTTTGTAAGTACATCCAGAGCAAAAATTTGTTTCACAGTGAGCATACTATAAACAATGAAATTGTACCACGTATCCGACTTGGAAATCCTACTTAGGCTGAAAGTAATTCAAAAGCTTATATTATGCCCTTACGCTTTCAATTTAAAAAAATTTTCGAATTAAAATCTCTGTTTCGAGAAACATTGAACAACACACAATTCTTACAAAACCAAACGCAATATTCAAATTTTGTAAATGGATCTATTTTCAAGTCAAAGGAGCAAAAAATTGGTAAAGGAAAGTTGATTATACCATATCTTCTTTACTCTGATGATTTCGAAACAAACAACCCTTTAGGAAGTCATACAACAAAAGATTCTATATGCGGATTTTATTATTCTTTTCCGCCTATACCGCAATATTTACTGTCTAGTTTGGAATTTATTTTTGTTGCCGCGATTGTCAAATCTTGTTATTTGAAAGATTTTGGAAGTAATTCTGCCTTATATGGTCTCTTTCAAGAAATTAGATTTTTGGAAGAAACGGGTTTAGAAATAAGTGCTCATAAGCCATCATGTTTTTTTTTACATTAGGACTTGTTCTAGGGGATAACTTAGGTATGAAAACAATACTTGGTTTTTGTAAATCATTTCGATCGGACAAATTTTGTCGTCTTTGCAGAAGAGGCAAAATATATTTACAGAAAGATGTAGTCGAAGAAAATGATTGTATAAGAAATATACAAAATTATTCTGAAGATCTTAAGTTAAACAATTACAGTGTAACAGGTATAGTAGAAAATAGTATATTTAATGATATTAGCACTTTTCATGTTACTGATAATTTTAGCGTTGATATAATGCACGAAATTTTTGAAGGTATTTGTCGCTATGAAATCACCCAATCACTATTGTACGTTATAAAAAAAAAATATTTTTCCTTTGACTTTTTAAATACACGCAAACAAAATTTTATGTACGGGGAAACCGAAATAGGAAATTTTTCAGGCCCATTAAAATTACACTGTCTTCTTCAAATTTAAAAATGTCTGCAAGTGAAACTCGAACTTTCACACATTTTATGCCACTTATTATAGGGGACAAAGTGCCACGATATGATAAAGTGTGGAAGCTTATGACATTATTAATCAAAATCATTGATATTTGCCTATATTCATCTTTCACTGAAAATGACATTGAACTCCTTATAGATACGATATCTCGTCATCACAAATTATATTTAAAAGTATTTGGATTACTTAAGCCAAAGCATCATTTCTTGGTCCATTATGGGTCGGCAATAAAGGCTTGTGGGCCTTTGAAATATATATGGTGTTTATGATTTGAAGCGAAACATAAAGACTTAAAAAAATATACGTCTGTTAATTATTCTCGGAAGAATATTTCTTATTCATTGGCAGTTAAAACTTCTTATCAGTTCTCTAATTTTATTTTAAAATATAATGAGCCCACAGCATGTGTTATTCATAACACAGATAAAAAAACAAGTGAACGAAGACAATGCACGTACAATTGAATTTTTTTTGCAGTCATGTAACTTAATAAGAGAACATTTTACTTTAGTTGACTCAGTGACCTTCAAAGGAAGTGTTTATAAAAAACAGTTTTATCTCTCCAGATTATCAGAAAATTTACAGTTATATAAAATCGAAGGACTTCTAATTGACAAACAAAATCAATTGTTTATTGTTTCTACCAAAATCCAGTTGAAAAAATTTGATGAACATTACCAATCTTATGTTGTTGGAATAAATACCAATGAAATGTGTTTTAATGCAATTGAATTTTTTACTAGTCCTCCTATGCATTTATATAGTATAGCAGATGGTTCAGTATATCTAAGAAATAAAATGTTGTGACTACTTAAATAATATTTATTTAATTTATTGTTAAACAAAAATAAAATGAAAATGTAAAATCATTCTTTTAAAACCATTGTTAAGTACATACACTAGCGGTCAGCTGATTAAGTTTAGTGACATTTTGACCAGTTTTGGATATTTATGTGGTGCTGGTTATCAAATGTGCTAGACTTTTATTAAAAATTATAAAATGAAATAAACAAAAGCAAAATAGCCAAAACTGGTCAAAATGTCACTTAACTTAATCAGCTGACCACAAGTGTATGTTGTTAGCTATAAGCAAATATTTTATGTACTTGATCAAATTATATGAAATAAATGATCTAGGAAAACATATTTAAACACGATTTTTATTTATTTTTATAAAAAAAAGACTATTTTGACTGTCAATAAAACTGTATTTACAGTTAAATTAACAGCAATTTTGCAGTTTTATAAACAGATTGAACGATTATTTTATCATAAATATGTGGTAAAACAACAGTCGCGTTTGCTAAAAATTAACAGAAATATTTTGCAAAACAACATTCAGGACTGTTAATAAATAACAGAAATTTTATTGGATTAACTGACTGGTAAAATGTCAGTTCGACAGACGATTTGTAAATTCAACAGTAAAACTGTTAAACTTCTTGTCAACGGAGAAGTATTTGTTAATTTGACAGATTTATCCTTTGGATGTGATTTACCTGTGAAATCTGTTGTTACAACCTGTTCGAATTACCTGTTCGAATTACAATTGATTTTACAGCATTTTTTCTCTGGGTGTACATACAATGTTGGAGTGCAATGGGGTATAGTCGTTGTGCTGGGTATGCAGTTACAGTCGCACGGCTATACTCAATCCCGACTCTTGCGTCCTCGTTCGCGCACTCTGGGCAACGTGAGCAACCCATGCGCAAGATGCGGTAACCAACCCGAGTGGAGCCTTGGGTCACGGCAGAAAGAGAGGGAGCTTTGGTGGGGCCACTCCGACTTATTCGGTTTAAGGGCTCACTGAAGTCTGCAGCGTCTGCTCACCAGGAGGTGCGGCTGCAAGCGGGCGTCTGTCTTGGAGCAAGCGGCCCGCTATACAAATGTGTATCCGGTTGAATACCATCCACCCCAGCAATGGTTGTGCGCTGGGTTTGGGACCCGCCACGTAAAAAATATTGCCAATGAAAAGACCAAAAAAGCCTCGGATAACTGCATCCCCACACGTTGACGACCCCCGCAAACGGAACAAGGACTATGAATTTCGGATATGCACCTGGAATGTCCGGACCCTCTATAGGGAAGGTGCCTCTATCCAACTGCTGGATGTACTAACAAAATACCAGGCTGACATCACCGCAGTTCAGGAAATGCGATGGACGGGGCATGGCTGCAAAAAATTTGCAGCATGCGACATCTACTACAGCTGCCATGAGACGGCGCACAAATTTGGTGTCGGATTTGTGGTTGGGCGGAGACTTCGACACCTTGTCTCCCGGTTCACGCCCATCAGTGAGCGAATCGCCACAATCCGCATAAAGGCGAAATTTAACAACATCAGCCTAATTTGTGTGCACGCCCCGACGGAAGAGAAGGACGACGAGACTAAGGAGCTTTTCTATGAGCGTCTAGGAGAAGCGTATGAGCGCTGCCCCCGTCACGATATTAAAATCGTTCTGGGCGACTTTAACGCCAGGGTGGGCAAAGAAGGCATATTTGGTCCAACAGTCGGAAATTTCAGTCTTCATGACAACACCTCCGACAACGGAGAGAGGCTGATCGACTTCGCCGCGGCACGGAACATGGTAGTCAGTAGTACCAGACACCAGCATCGAAAGATCCACAAAGCAACTTGGGTGTCCCCCGATCAAAGAACAAAGAACCAAATTGATCATGTTGTGATAGATGGAAGATACGCTTCGAGCGTTCTTGACGTGCGCTCTATCCGAGGTGCCAACATCGACTCGGATCACTACCTTGTTGCAGCTAAGGTCCGCATGCGCCTCTGTGCAATAAAAAACGTGCGGCAGGCAACGCGACGAAAGTTCGACATCGCAAAGCTGCAGTCACAATGGACAGCCGAAAAATTTAGCAACCGACTCTCAATCCTGCTTAATCAAGCAACTCCTCATCGCCTGGACATAAATGAGCAGTGGGACTCCATATCCCAATCCCTTCGCACCGCTGCGGAAGAGGTTGTTGGTTACTACAAACCGCGCAGAAACAACTGGTACGACGAAGAGTGCCGCGCGGCTGCTGCAGAAAAATACGCAGCATACAAAGCTACCCTTCAGCCAATGGCGACACGCGCGACAATTGAGCGTTACCGGGAGAAAAGGAGGGAAGAGAGACGCCTTTTCAAGAGAAAGAAAAGAGAGGCAGAAAGGCGTGAGTGCGAAGAGCTTGAGATGCTGGCAGACAGGAACGCGGCTCGAAAATTCTATCAGAAAATAAGGCAGCAATCAAATGGTTTTAAGACCGGGGCTAGCTCCTGCAAAGATGAAGATGGAAACCTGGTAACAGATGTCCATAGTACACTTGAGATATGGAGGGAACACTTTTCATTGCTTTTAAATGGCGAAACAGATGGCGCGTTTGATGAAGGAGAACCCGAACCAATGTATAGGGACGAAGCTCACGTCCCTCAACTGGACCAAGACGAGGTGAGAACAGCAATAAAGCGGCTTAAGAACAACAAAGCCCCCGGAGCCGACGGTATACCGGCTGAGCTGTTCAAAGCCGGTGGCGAAGAGTTGGTGGGGCGTATGTACCAGCTCTTAAGCAGAATTTGGTCTGATGAATACATGCCCGAAGAATGGAATCTCAGTGTACTTTGCCCAATCCACAAGAAGGGAGATCCCGCCGTTTGCGCCAATTATCGCGGAATAAGCCTTCTTAATATTGCATACAAGGTCCTGTCGACGATACTGTGTGAAAGACTGAAGCCGTTCACGAACCAGCTGATTGGACCTTATCAGTGTGGCTTCAGACCTGGTAAGTCCACCATTGACCAGATTTTCACAGCACGTCAAATCCTGGAGAAGACACTAGATAAGCAAATCGACACACACCATCTTTTTGTTGACTTTAAAGCTGCTTTTGATAGCACGAAGAGGAGCTGCCTGTACGACGCCATGTCCAAATTTGGGATCCCCGCAAAACTAATACGGCTATGTAGAGTGACGTTGAGCACAACCTTCTGCTCCGTCCAAATTGGGAAGGACCTCTCCGCGCCGTTTGAGACCAAACGAGGTTTTAGACAAGGCGATTCACTCTCGTGCGACTTTTTCAATCTGATGCTGGAAAGCGTAATAAGAGCTGCCAATCTGAATCGCAGCGGCACCATATATAGCAAAAGAACGATGCTGCTGGCGTATGCAGATGATATCGATATCGTAGGTCTGAAACAAAGGGACGTAACCGCAGCATTTTCCAGTTTAGAAAAAGAAGCTAAAGAGGTTGGTCTAGCGGTGAACGAGGGAAAGACAAAGTACCTCCTGGCAACATATAAAGAGTCCACGCGCTACGGGACACACGTCACTGTTGGCAGATATAACTTTGAAGTAGTGAAGGACTTTGTCTACCTAGGATCCAGCATAAACACCACCAACAACGTCAGCCTGGAGATCAAGCGAAGAATAACTCTTGCCAACAGGTGCTACTTTGGGCTCGGTAGGCAATTGAAAAGCAGAGCCCTCTCTCGACGAACGAAACTCACGCTCTACAAATCTCTCATCATGCCCGTCCTTTTATATGGCGCAGAATCTTGGACGATGTCGAACAAAGATGAGAAGGCTTTGGGGGCTTTCGAGAGAACTATTCTACGCAAAATCTACGGCCCTGTTTTCGTGGATGGCGGATATCGGAGAAGATGGAATGAGGAACTGTATGAGCTTTTTAACGACATGGACATAGTTAAGCGCATAAAAATACAGCGATTGCGTTGGCTTGGACATGTTGTACGCATGGATGACGACTCTCCGGTGAAAAGATCCTTCGACTCCACACCCATGGGTGGACAACGAAAGCAAGGGCGCCCACGAACGCATTGGAAGGACCAAGTGCAGAAGGACCTGTCTGCGCTCGGGATAACCAACTGGCGCAAATTCGCGCAGGAGAGAAGCAATTGGAAAAGCTTTTTGGTCTCGGCCCAAACCGACAAACGGTTGTAGTGCCAAATAAGAAGAAGTACATACAATGTACATATGTATTTCTCTTTATGCGCTGGGCTGTTACAAAATAATTCCAAGGCTGGGCACTGGCATATAATCTTTCATCGTGCTGCTATTTCACTGTATTTCTCATTTCTGTATAAACACAATCAGTTTCAACGGTTATAACGATTGCATGCTAGTATATATGAGGTGGACAAAGTAGTAATCGTCATCTTAATTCACAAAGGCCCTAACCAACACTTTTCAAAATTGCGTTTTTCACAGATTTTGGTAGAATATATGTATTAAAATACACCTTCAATAAAAATTCTAAAGTGATAGTACCAAAAACAACGGAGTTACATGCCACTTCTTAAAAATCCCTACCTGCTTTTGATACTGTTTTTTGCTTCTCCTGTAAAATAAAATTTTTTTTGGTTAGGACCTTTGTGAATTAAGGTAACGTAGTACTCTTGGAAAACCGTGCACTCGATCAGAAAGAATACACCCTACATATGTAGATATGTATGTAAAATTTACACGCATTCAATCAAAATCTTACTCAGTTTGCGTGCTGATTGTTGTGAACTCCTTTCTTACAACCTTGCGTGCCACTCCTTGTACACTGCGGCACTGCACTTTTCGAAAGCACTGCCTTCTTTCCGCTCATGCCGATATCAGAAGATGCAAAATGTATTGCACGCACAAATGGAAATCTGGGTAAATTTTCTTCGTGAATGTTACACGCTTCCAGCCACTGTTTTCGCACGAACGGTAGCTTAGGAAACGTAAAAAACTTAACCCCAGATCCTTTACATGTATGCAAGGCCGTATTTAGGGGGGG
>NW_016157565.1:210182-242512 GCF_001687245.7 Rhagoletis zephyria | reverse complement strand
TTTTTCTAAATGTTGTATATAGTTTGAATCCTTAATTTTTATGGATTTAGTTAAAGCAGTTTAATTTAATTTAAAAAATTTGTACTTGAAAATCATTGCGAATAATAAAAAAATCACCAAGTGCTTTTTTGAGTCACTGTATTTGTCTATAATAACTCGAGTTGAAGTTTTTCAAATTATGAAGTTTCGTTGTTGCCTTTAGTTTCATCACTTCCGCTTTGAAGGAAACTGCGAATATGCCAATAATATAACTCAAATTCCGTATAATTAGTTAAATAACAAGTTCCTTAAAAACAATTTTAATTCCTATGGAAATAACTAAAAAAATAAAAGCCTATAATTTTAATTAAATTAAATAAAAAATAACAAAGCTATAGTTTTTATTAAAATAACTATAAAAAATTTATTGGTAAATATTTTCCAGATTTGGTAGATTTTTTTCAAGTGGATGGTAAATATATTTTTTCGTCAGTGGCAACCCTGATCCAGAGTACGAAAATAAACTGTACAAAACAATTCCCATTTGCTCATCGATCATCATATCATTTGTGGTTTTGTACAGTTTTGTACATAGTCAGAAACAAATTGTAAGATTCACTGTCATTTTCCGCAACGAGAAACGTTTGCTTTTCATTTGTGACAATTGTACCATAGGGTACGTTTTATAGGTATGCAAACGTTTCAATTACGTAAAAAATAGTTTTTTCTGTAAATTTTCATATCCAATTCAATTAAAAAACAGTTTTATTTTTTATATTCATTGCAGCCACTCGTTTTGTATTTAGTTATTGCATATGTGTACATACATACATAAATTTTTCTCTGCACGATTCATTTCGTTTGTTGTTTCGACTGTTACTACTAAACTACTGTAGTGTACTATCGCCAAAGTGAACTCAGCCGTTTTGTTTTCGTATTGTACCGAACTGTTGAAGTAATAAACGAAACGAAATAGTAACGTACAATATGGTTTATTTTCGTACCCTGCTTATATCGCACGCATTCCTTTTGTGTTCACTATTACATTTTGCCACTGCACACTTCGTTTTGCTTTGTAATGTCTCAATAATTGTTTAAAACCACGCAGAAATATTAACACACAAATATTAAAATTGTAATTTGGTTTTTTCGTATGCTTACAATCAACAATTGCACCAAGATGACGTCACGCTCACAGCTGATTCTGTCAAAATCACAAAGAGCGGATTAACGGTACCGCGATTGGCGCAATCTCAATTTCTCTCAATCGTGCCCTGAGGCATGATTTGGGAGCAGTAAACGAGATTTGTCGGTTTTGTACTCCTGTATTGCTCGCTTAGGAGCGTAATGAGAGATCTCCTAAGCGAGCAATAAAAGAATGCTCCCTGAGTCATGATTTGGGAGCAATAAGCGAGATTTGTAGGTTTTTTACTCTGTTATTGCTCGCTTAGGAGCAAAAACTGATGTCTCCTAAGCGAGCAATGCAAGAGTACTCCTTTTGATTGATAGGGGAGCTATACACACCTCTTTCAAATAATTTTGTAGAAAAATTTATTATGAAGAAAACAATACAAATAATTTAGGTAAAATTGCTAAAGGAGTGAATCGTTTTGGTGCAAAATTTCGGATAAAATATATTACATCAAACGAGCAATTTGAAAAAAAAGTAAACATNACACACCTCTTTCAAATAATTTTGTAGAAAAATTTATTATGAAGAAAACAATACAAATAATTTAGGTAAAATTGCTAAAGGAGTGAATCGTTTTGGTGCAAAATTTCGGATAAAATATATTACATCAAACGAGCAATTTGAAAAAAATGTTAACATTTTTTTTTTTATATTTTAATCTTCAATCGTAACCATTTTTTAGGCTTTCACAAAATAAGAAATCGTGTAAAACTCTTCGTCAACGTGAAAAATTAAAAAAATGGGTATGTAGATACTATCAGATATGTAGATTCTGAACAGGAACTCCCTGGGAGGTTTCTCTCTTTTCCCTTTCCTCTTATCATAAATAAAAATTCCCTGCGGATTTTTTATATTAAATGGCGGAGTTGAGCTGTCAAAAAAGTATCAAACAGCTCTTGCGAAGTATGAATTTTCTCCTTCCAAATTTTCGGGGAAAATGCTACTTCCTGCGACTTAATTATTGGAGGATTTCTTTCTCGGGAGAAACAAATTCCCGGAGAACAAACTCCCTGGGAGTATTCAGAATTGGGCTGATACAGCCCATGTATGTATGTATATAGCATAACTACTTTGCTAATTTGTTAATAGAGACTCGAGTGGATGATTTAATACTATTATTTATTAAGAAATAATTACTAAGCAATATTTTAATGTACAAAGTATCCGAATGAGTAAATTTAAGACTGTTCGACGTTGAGCGCTAGGTGTCTGGTCCGTTCACCACCGTAGTTCGAGAAGAAAAGGAAAGAGAGTAGACTATGCGTGGTATGAGTATCTGTTTTCTACGGTGACGTTGTGGGTAAGGATGTGCGCTCTGTGTTGGTAAGTGTTCTAAGAAGTGTTGGTAAGAATTTGTGGTGTATTTGAAGTTAGAAATGGCGTGGTTGCCACGTCCCCTCCCCTCCCAGTGTCTTGGTTGGTAGGGTCATGGCACGACTTTTTTGTTTGGTTCTTGGTTGGCGTTGGCTGACATCTGTGTTTGTGTATGTGATTGCTGATAGTCGGGGACATCAACGTAGGCGGTCTTCAACATGTCGGTGGAGACTGTTTTGTCTGCTTCATTAATTTTGACTTCGTAGACTTTGTCATCGATCCGTCTTACGACCTCATGGGGCCCTGTATATGGTTGCTCCAATGGTTTTTTGATGGAGTCTACGCGTTTGAAAACGTGGGTGCACGTGGCGAGGTCTTTGAGGATGAACATTTTTGGTTTACTGTGATGAGCTGTTGGGGTTGGCGTGACCTCTCGAATATGTTGCCGGAATTCTCTTATGAACGCCTGAGGGTCTGCAGGGGTGCTTTCAGAAACGAAGAATTCTCCAGGTAGGCGTAGGGGTATCCCAAAGAGCATCTCAGCAGGAGAGGCTTTCATATCTGGTTTGTACGTAGCCCGAAGTCCAAGTAAGACGGTTGGTAACAGCTCTGGCCAGGGTATTTGGGCGTTACACAAGGGCAGCCTTGAGCGCACGGTGCCATCGCTCTACCATGCCGTTAGACTGGGGGTGGTACGGTGTTGTCCTGATGCGTTTGGTTCCCAGTAGTCGAGAGAGTGATGAAAAGAGAGCTGATTCAAATTGTAGTCCTCTGTCCGTGTTGATCGTGAGCGGAGTGCCAAATTGACAAACCCATTGTGAATAAAATGCTGATGCGATAGTGTCGGCCGTGATTTTGAGCGGAATAGCGACGGCCATCTGCTGAATCTGTCAATGACTGTCAAACAGTAGCGGAAATCTCCAATTTTTGGCACATCTATGAGGTCCAGGTGAATATGTTCGAAGCGATTATCTGGGATGTCAATGTGACTCGGTGTGGTGCGATGTACTTTCGATCGTTGGCATGGAATGCATTGCCTGGCCCACAAGAGTGCATCTTTCCTGACGCCCTGCCAGACGAACCGTTCCCGAAGTTGCTTTGCCGTGGATCTGCCGCTGGGGTGTGAAAGACCGTGGATTGTATTGAAGGCCTCACGCCTTATGGAGGCTGGGATGTACGGTCGTACCACGTTGTTCGTGATGTTGCAGTATATGTCGTGGCCTTCAATATTGAGCAGATGAAACTTAAGCGATGGGTTATGTTGCAGAATGGAAAGCTCGTCATCATCTTGTTGTGCCTCAGCAATGGTTTTTGCGTCCAGCCTGGTTGGCATGTTGATGGTGTTGATTCTCGACAGGGCATCAGCAACGACATTCTCAGATCCCTTAGTGTGGACGATCTCCGTGGAAAATTGTGAGATGTAGTCGAGTTGGCGGAGTTGACGTGGTGATGCTTTGTCAGCATGTTGGGAGAATGCGTAGATGAGCGGTTTCTATGGTGAAGCTTCGCCCCTCAAGAATGTGTCTGAAGAATTTGATAGATGCGAAGACGGCCAGGAGTTCGCGGTCATAAGTTCTGTACCTGGTCTCTGCTGGGCTGAGTTTGCGCGAGAAGAAGGCTAGTGGTAGCCAGGTTCTCCCTTGAAGCTGTTCGAGTGCACCCCCAATCGCCGTATCTGATGCATCTGTTCTTAGCGAGAGCTGGGCGGTTGGTGTGAGGAAGGTCATGCGGGTGGCGTGGATGATGCTATGTTTGCAGTTTCCCATGCTTCCTCAACAGCTGGTGTCCAGGGGATCTTGCGCTTATAATTTTTTTGCGTTTGAGGAGGTCGGTGAGCGGTCCTTGCATTTTTGCTGCTTCCGCAATGGACTTGCGATAATAGTTTATGACGCCGAGGAAGCGACGAAGATCGTTGATGGTCTCGGGTCTTGGATAGTCGGCAATCGCCTGGGTTCGTTCAGCTGGTGTAGCCAAGGTAGATGACCTCTGGTTTGCCAAATTGATACTTCTTGGGATTGATGGTCAGACGATTTGCCCGAAGAATGTCGAAGACAGCAGTCACGTGCTGAAGGTGTTCCTTGTGAGACCGAGAGAAGATTATCAGGTCATCTATGAAGCATCCTACGAAGTCCAGATCCCGGAGGAGGTTGTCCATGTGTCGCTGGAAGGTCTACGTGACGTTTGGTAGGCCCGGAGGCATGCCCAGAAACTCGTATAGTCCGAATGGTGTGGTCACAGCAGTCTTGGGTATGTCAGCTTGGGCGACTGGTATTTGGTGGTAGGCCCGAACAAGATCGATGGTTGTGAAGACGGTGGACCCGTGTAGGCGTTGGAGGATGTCGCCGTGGGGTACTGGATTCCGATCTGGGATAGTTTGGGCGTTCAGTTTTCTGTAGTCGCCAGTGGTGCGCCACCCTCCAAGTTTTTTGGGAACCATGTGGATTGGACTCGCCCTCTGACTGCTGGACGGGCGGATGACACCGTGGTGTAGTAACAGGTCAAAGTCATCTTTGGCAATTTTTAGTTTCTCGCCAGTGAGACGCCGTGGACGCTCGAATACTGGTGGTCCAGTGGTCTCGATGTGATGAGCAGTTGCACTGTTCGTGTCAGTGATAGGGCTGGTATTTGGTCTCGTGATGTCAATAAAGCGATTGAGGAGCTCTAGATAGCTGGCATCAATGTCATCTGAGCAGATGGACTGGTTGATGGTAGAGATGCTGTGTATGATGGCCTCAGATAGTTGACCCTTCGTGGTGAGTGATGTGGCTGAGTCAATAAGACGGTGCCCCCTCAAGTCCAACAGAAGTGCGAAGTGAGCAAGGAAATCTGCACCGATGATGGCTGACTTGACATCTGCTATTATGAAGGACCAACTAAACCTTCGACGGAGATTGAACTCGAGTTACAACACTTTCTGGCCGTAGGTGCGTATGATAGTACCATTGGCAGCGTATAATGCGAGCTCATCTTGTTTGAGCTGGTGATTAATGGCGGTCTTCGGTACCAGGGAGATTAGTGATCTTGAATCAACGTGTTATCATGTATGTGTAGGCGATGGATGTTCTTTTGAAGGCGTTGTGTTGGTAGAAATGCTGTCGCCGGCCGCCTGAATGGTCGACAGCGAAAGCAGTTTCCCGAGTTGGCTTTGAAGGTACACGGTAACGCGCAGCGCTTGGCCTTTTCTCCATGCTTGCGATGGTAGAAACACAGCTTGGCGGGCGCCTCTCTAGCGTTTGAGCGTTGCTGACCGCGACCACGCGATGCGCGGTGTGTAGGGTTCTGAGTGAGAGTCTACGTGAGCTATTTGGTGCAGGTAGCGAGGTCGACAATGGCGAGTTTCATGCTGGTAATGTCCTTGGCCAGGCTTGTGAGGATGGTATCCGCGAGCCTGCGGTCTGCTACTGCATGGCTTGGGCTGGTGTACGTGGCCATTAAGCCCGTGCTAGTTTGATTTTCCATTAGCTCGTCAGCGATCTCTGCCTGTTCTTCAAGTGTTGTATTTCTAAGGAGCTTTATGCACCTGACGATTGCTGATGGTAGCAGTGCGAGCCACCTGACCCGGAGTATGTCTCCTGTTGCAGAGCTGCCTGTGAAGATTTTTAGCTGACGTAAAAGCTGATTGGGCTTCTTGTCCTCCAACTGTATTTCAGTGAGTGCTCGATGCAGTTGACGATCTGTGGATTCGGTGAATCGTTTTATTATTTCGTCTTTGAATTTAGCATACTTATTATTTTCAGGCGGATTGTGTAGGAAATCGGCCATCTGCAGTATGGAGTCCGTATCCAACGACTAGGTTGTACTTGGCCAGATCCGATGCGATACGGTTGCTGTGAAACACGGCTTCGGCTTGGATGAACCATAGTCTGGGTTGGTTTTTCCAGAGCGGTGGTACCTTGTAGCTGGACACAGCTTCCACAGCGGCTGGTGCCGTGGGTGCAGCTGCTTGTTGCCCTGGAATAGACGATTGACCGTGGATTGTGCTCATGTTTGTTTCAGGCGGTGGAGAAACGTCCAACAACGTTTTACCCAATGAATCAGACGCGTGGCTGTCTGAAAGCTTAGTGGTGTATGGTTCAACGGCATATCGCGCTAGTGCGAGGTGAAACACCACGTTAACACGGATTACCCTTGGCTTTGACTCTTGTACAGTTGTGGTCCTTCGCGGTGTTATTCGTATCACGAAATGCAGTGAAAATCGCGATGAGACTTTGGCGTTTCGCTACACGTGTGGGCGTTGTGTCGAACGAGTCAAACTAAATTTATTAATCCACTCCCATCACGTCGGGGCCACCAATTATAGCATAACTACTTTGATAATTTGTTAATAGAGACTCGAGTTGATGATTTAATACTATTATTTATTAAGAAATAATTACTAAGCAATATTTTAATGTACAAAGTATCCGAATGAGTAAATTTAAGACTGTTCGACGTTGAGCGCTAGGTGTCTGGTTCGTTCACCACCGTAGTTCGAGAAGAAAAGGAAAGAGAGTAGACTGTGCGTGGTATGAGCAGGGATGCTGTTTGGATCTAAATAGATCCAATTGGATACATTTTCAGGCGAATTTTTGCGTGATACTTATTTTTTCCGATCAGTATAAATGTGGATACTTTTTAAATAGGGCAAAATTTTATATTTTCTATAAAGTTTTTTTCGTTCAAAAATCGGTTTTCATTAAAGATGGTAGAAAGCATTACGTTTTCTAAATGCATTAAAAATCGCTACTTAAGCGTGAAGTTAAAGCATTTTATTTTTTGTGAACGAAGCAATGAACATATGAAGATATCTCACCAAAATAGGTATAAGCACAATTGTTTTAATTAGCTAAAAAGGATGCTTTAAGCAAGATCTTAATATACATATATATAAAGTAAATATATACTTTTTCTGTAGTAATCTCTTTCATATCATATATTTTCATTTGTTAATTTAAAAAGAAAGAAGATCTCAATGTAGTTTAAAATACACTGTTAAAGACTAAATTTGATTTATTTAAGGAAATTTTTATGAATTTTACTGAAAAGGCTCGAAATACACTCTGAAAACTTTTGTTTATTTGCGCATATTAAGAGAGGTAACCAGTTTTCTCTTTTAATGTGTAAAAATTTGCACACCGTGTAGTAAAATTAAACATTGCCTGTTTACTTTTACATACCAAATTTGTCGCGAAGAGTAAAATTACACATAAAATGTTTAAAATAGAGTAAATGTGAGCCCCTAATGTTCATTATTAGTAGGAAATGTATTTTTAGTTTGAAAATTTTTAATTTTTTTTTTTAGATACTTTTCAGTAGTAGTTTTACATGCTCTTTCTACAGCGTACTTACTATTTATTATACTTACTTTGTAAAATATTAAGCACAAAAAGTGTACTTTATAAATTGAAATTACAAATGTTTGATTTTATGAAAAATCAAAATATATATACATGTATTCTAAGTCCTTAGGATGGGCTAAATTATGTCTTTTTCTTGAAATTTTCTTACAAATTATGAGATATATACGTAAAAAAAGAAAATTGGATACATTTGGATACTTTTTTGGCTTGGACAGTGATACATATTCTTGAGACGGCGCAGCAACACTGGGTATGAGTATCTGTTTTCTACGGTGACGTTGTGGGTAAGGATGTGCGCTCTGTGTTGGTAAGTGTTCTGTGTTGGTAAGAATTTAGGAGTGTTCGCTATGCACAAAATTTGTACAAGTTGGTACCAATTGTTACCAAATCGTGTTCGTTTAGCCAAAAACCCAGTAAAACTTGCATGGAGAGACAATTCACAATTCTGACATTTCATTTGGAGGGGAAGTTGCAAGTTCGTGCTGGGAAAACTTTTGCCAGTAAGAATTTGCAAGCAGGATTGTGGCACACGGTTGCATTTTTATCAACATTAATTTGAATCAACAAGTTCGTTAAATTTAAAAATGAACAATCTTGTTGCGATTTACTAATGAAAGAAGTAGGTAAATATTCGTGTATTCAATTGATTTAATTAATTCCAAACATTTGAAAGGTACTCGGCTGAAAAAGCTGTATTCGTAATCGGAACGCACTCGACACCACTGTCGATATAGGAAATCCGACAGTGACTTCCACAAAGAAATTGAAGCGTATGTTGAAGAAAGTTAGAATAAGAAGAAATATACGTATAGGTCCTGTTTTGGTTTCTACCTGAAATAATTAAAAAAAATTATTATGCTCGAAATGCAACCGTGGACGCCAGCTGGCAGCGAAGCTTGCAAATGTTTGCTAATTCCTGTTCGCGCAAAACTTAGTAAGTTTCTCTCTTTGGGAAAAATATTAATGACTTGAAACATATCATAAAAACTAGCAAATGCCCGCTTGCTTCGCGGCGCCTAATAAGATCTTTTGCGTTGGCCAATTCAAAAATAGCGTTTAAAATCAAAAGCAGTCTGTAAAGTAAAAATTTTTAGTTTAAATTGAAACTACTAAATAAAAAACGGAATCCTCCTCACACATATGCTAAGAATAGTAGCGCTGTGATTCCGTATGGAATACTAATCCCTTTCGATGTAATGCGTTTTACCTATGGTCTTATTTCCACCTGTGCATGCGTAATATTCTTCTATGATCCTTCAACTTCAGCATTGGTCCGGTGTACCATGTAAGCCAATAAAAGTCCTTATACGGAAACTCAAGAGCACAGATGAGCGTTTTCAATTATAGGAGGGCCAAGAATCCTCGCTGCCCCACAGAATGAAAAGTTTTCGCCTACATTGGCTAAATGAGTCGTGTGATCTCATGAATATCGTTCAAATGACGCCATTGATATACCTGTCGTGTTCGTTCTTGGACAGATGTGGTCGAATCTTTCCTTGTAAATTCTTGGATTGGTTTCTTTGAGTCTTACTGCTGTAATAACGGCCGCCTCGAGCAACTTCGTCAATCGGAGGTAGATGCAAGATCACGCTAATACAGTCTTACGGTCTTTATATGCATACTTAAACGCTTCCTTGATTTAGCCATCTGAAAAGTAAATTCCTCTAAGATAAACATAGGGTCAAAGCAAAACAAACCCCGCGGGGTTTCTATATATTTCGGGTGCAGTGTCATCCATTGGGTCCCTTTTCTGCACAACCTTTGCTTGTCATGAAATGAATACGAATTATGAATTCCAATCAGATTTTATAAAAAAATACGGATTTTCTAAATACCTAAACTCCAGCGGTCGATTTTTAGCAAAGGGATTTTTCATCATACAGGTAGTCACGCTGCGAATTTGAACGAAATCTGGTAATAAATACGACTTTTATAAGTAACTCTACTCCAGCGCCACCAGCGTGTTTTCTAGTAGCTTATAATAGGACCACATATGCAAGGTATAACCTCCGACAATTTGACTGGGCTCTATTGAGTGGTTTTTGAGTTTAGTCCGAAAAACGGAAATAGCTATCATTTTATGTATGTAATCATCCTTTTCCTGAGTTTCGCCCGAAAAAAAAATCACGCGAAAATTTTGATTCCCCCCCTAGTAAGTACATGGAAACCAAAAGCAAAAANTTTGAGTTTAGTCCGAAAAACGGAAATAGCTATCATTTTATGTATGTAATCATCCTTTTCCTGAGTTTCGCCCGAAAAAAAAATCACGCGAAAATTTTGATTCCCCCCCTAGTAAGTACATGGAAACCAAAAGCGAAAAGTGAATCCATTCAGGGAAGATGAAACTCATGATAAGGCTGAAAAAAAAAATCATCATGAAAGTAATAAACGTTTCGAATGTGTATTAACAACAGATTCATAAATACGGCTTTTATAAATAACCCGACTCCAGCACCACCTAGCGGGTCCGTTTCNGATGCAAGATCACGCTAATACAGTCTTACGGTCTTTATATGCATACTTAAACGCTTCCTTGATTTAGCCATCTGAAAAGTAAATTCCTCTAAGATAAACATAGGGTCAAAGCAAAACAAACCCCGCGGGGTTTCTATATATTTCGGGTGCAGTGTCATCCATTGGGTCCCTTTTCTGCACAACCTTTGCTTGTCATGAAATGAATACGAATTATGAATTCCAATCAGATTTTATAAAAAAATACGGATTTTCTAAATACCTAAACTCCAGCGGTCGATTTTTAGCAAAGGGATTTTTCATCATACAGGTAGTCACGCTGCGAATTTGAACGAAATCTGGTAATAAATACGACTTTTATAAGTAACTCTACTCCAGCGCCACCAGCGTGTTTTCTAGTAGCTTATAATAGGACCACATATGCAAGGTATAACCTCCGACAATTTGACTGGGCTCTATTGAGTGGTTTTTGAGTTTAGTCCGAAAAACGGAAATAGCTATCATTTTATGTATGTAATCATCCTTTTCCTGAGTTTCGCCCGAAAAAAAAATCACGCGAAAATTTTGATTCCCCCCCTAGTAAGTACATGGAAACCAAAAGCGAAAAGTGAATCCATTCAGGGAAGATGAAACTCATGATAAGGCTGAAAAAAAAAATCATCATGAAAGTAATAAACGTTTCGAATGTGTATTAACAACAGATTCATAAATACGGCTTTTATAAATAACCCGACTCCAGCACCACCTAGCGGGTCCGTTTCCGCAAGTGCTTTTTCATCATGCTTACGAAATCGGTTCATAAATACAACTTTTATAAATAACTCGCCTCCCGCGCCACCGCGCAGCTCCGTTTTTGGAAACGTATTTTCCATTATGCTGAAACTATACCTTTTGAATTTGAAAGAAATCGGTTCATCAATACAACTTTTATAAATAACTCGACTCCCGCGCCACCTAGCGGGTCTATTTTTGGTTTGCCATGGCTGGTAGCTCACATTTTGAATTTAAGAGAAATCGGTTCATAACTACGATTTTTATAAATAACTCGACCCCAGCGCCATCTACCGAGTTTTCTGGTAGCCTATAATAGGTCCATATATGCAAGGTATAACCTCTGAAAATTTGACTGAAATCTATGCAGTAGTTTTTGAGTTAACTCCGAACAACGAAAACGGCTATTATTTTATATATATAGATTAAACAGTTAAATTAAAGAATTAAAAATTAGAAGTTTACTTCTCCAAGCGCCCTCGTGCTAGCGAAGCAGTCAATGGCACTGAATATTCTTCGAAATTATAGAGAAAATGCTGACAAACATTTTTCTGATATATTTTCAAAAGTTACCGATATCGCTAGGGAATTGGATTTTGACATTGTCCTTCCTCGGAGAGCGAATAGACAAAATTTTCGGGCTAATTGTCGTGCTGAAGATTATTATCGAAAGGTAATATTTATACCGCTATTGGATAATATTTTGCTCGATCTCCGAGAAAGATTGCCGAAAGAGACATTAAACCTTCTCGATTTGAACTTATTACTTCCATATAAAATTGGGAAATATAATACGCCTGAAGAAAAAAATAATGCCATCGAACGCANCCTTTTCTGCACAACCTTTGCTTGTCATGAAATGAATACGAATTATGAATTCCAATCAGATTTTATAAAAAAATACGGATTTTCTAAATACCTAAACTCCAGCGGTCGATTTTTAGCAAAGGGATTTTTCATCATACAGGTAGTCACGCTGCGAATTTGAACGAAATCTGGTAATAAATACGACTTTTATAAGTAACTCTACTCCAGCGCCACCAGCGTGTTTTCTAGTAGCTTATAATAGGACCACATATGCAAGGTATAACCTCCGACAATTTGACTGGGCTCTATTGAGTGGTTTTTGAGTTTAGTCCGAAAAACGGAAATAGCTATCATTTTATGTATGTAATCATCCTTTTCCTGAGTTTCGCCCGAAAAAAAAATCACGCGAAAATTTTGATTCCCCCCCTAGTAAGTACATGGAAACCAAAAGCGAAAAGTGAATCCATTCAGGGAAGATGAAACTCATGATAAGGCTGAAAAAAAAAATCATCATGAAAGTAATAAACGTTTCGAATGTGTATTAACAACAGATTCATAAATACGGCTTTTATAAATAACCCGACTCCAGCACCACCTAGCGGGTCCGTTTCCGCAAGTGCTTTTTCATCATGCTTACGAAATCGGTTCATAAATACAACTTTTATAAATAACTCGCCTCCCGCGCCACCGCGCAGCTCCGTTTTTGGAAACGTATTTTCCATTATGCTGAAACTATACCTTTTGAATTTGAAAGAAATCGGTTCATCAATACAACTTTTATAAATAACTCGACTCCCGCGCCACCTAGCGGGTCTATTTTTGGTTTGCCATGGCTGGTAGCTCACATTTTGAATTTAAGAGAAATCGGTTCATAACTACGATTTTTATAAATAACTCGACCCCAGCGCCATCTACCGAGTTTTCTGGTAGCCTATAATAGGTCCATATATGCAAGGTATAACCTCTGAAAATTTGACTGAAATCTATGCAGTAGTTTTTGAGTTAACTCCGAACAACGAAAACGGCTATTATTTTATATATATAGATTAAACAGTTAAATTAAAGAATTAAAAATTAGAAGTTTACTTCTCCAAGCGCCCTCGTGCTAGCGAAGCAGTCAATGGCACTGAATATTCTTCGAAATTATAGAGAAAATGCTGACAAACATTTTTCTGATATATTTTCAAAAGTTACCGATATCGCTAGGGAATTGGATTTTGACATTGTCCTTCCTCGGAGAGCGAATAGACAAAATTTTCGGGCTAATTGTCGTGCTGAAGATTATTATCGAAAGGTAATATTTATACCGCTATTGGATAATATTTTGCTCGATCTCCGAGAAAGATTGCCGAAAGAGACATTAAACCTTCTCGATTTGAACTTATTACTTCCATATAAAATTGGGAAATATAATACGCCTGAAGAAAAAAATAATGCCATCGAACGCATAAAATCGCTTGGAAAACGATACGAACTTTTCTTAGAAAAAGACGGTATCAATTTGGAAGGAGAGTATAAAGTGTGGTTGGAACGATGGACAAATAAGGAAAGCGAAAAGCCATTCCCAAAACTAGCAGCAGAAGTTCTTGTAAAATGCACCGAATATGCTTTTCCACTGATTAACAAACTTCTGCGCATTCTGGCCACACTTCCAGCTAGTAACGCTACTTCCAAAAGAAGTTAAAAGGTTAAAAATATGGTTGCGTAGTGCCATGAATGAAGAAAGACTGATAGGTCTTTTACACGTACAATTCGATATTGAAATTGACACCGAAAGGATAATAGAAAGATTCGCAAAAGGAAATTGAATTTGCAATTTAAATTATTACAATAAAAATATTGAATAAGTTACTTAATAACATCCTTCATTTTACGAACATTGTAATCAAGAAATAAGTATTTATATGTATATATTGCATTAATAAACACAAGGTACAACTTAACATCTTGTGTTTTTTTGTTTTTTTAAATAGTACATGCAATTATTTTTATTAGACCTTGTGCCAAATTCACAAAATGAAATGTAATATTATATCACAAAACACTTTACTTCACACTTCATAAAAAAATACTCGAACCTATATTTGCGTGAAAAATAAATTAGGGTTAGATGCCTGTAATTTAACGTTATTTGACAAGTTGATCGTTGTAAAGGTGATTTAACCCCCCTTTCTTGTGATATGCATATTTGTATACTTCGTATATAAAAATGTGAGAAAAAACACATTTAAATGAAGAAAATACCCTTTTTTGTAAAAAAATATATTTTCAACATAAAAATTAGTCACCAATTTTTAAAAAACTGGCATCGTAGTTAGGGCGAATAAACCCCCTTTTGTCTAATATAAATATTTGTATACTTCGTGTATAAAAATTTTAGAAAAAACACTTAAAAGGAAAAAATACCATTTTTTTCTTATAAAAAAAAATTTGAGAAAAATTACTATTTAGTAATATAATTGAATAANATCGCTAGGGAATTGGATTTTGACATTGTCCTTCCTCGGAGAGCGAATAGACAAAATTTTCGGGCTAATTGTCGTGCTGAAGATTATTATCGAAAGGTAATATTTATACCGCTATTGGATAATATTTTGCTCGATCTCCGAGAAAGATTGCCGAAAGAGACATTAAACCTTCTCGATTTGAACTTATTACTTCCATATAAAATTGGGAAATATAATACGCCTGAAGAAAAAAATAATGCCATCGAACGCATAAAATCGCTTGGAAAACGATACGAACTTTTCTTAGAAAAAGACGGTATCAATTTGGAAGGAGAGTATAAAGTGTGGTTGGAACGATGGACAAATAAGGAAAGCGAAAAGCCATTCCCAAAACTAGCAGCAGAAGTTCTTGTAAAATGCACCGAATATGCTTTTCCACTGATTAACAAACTTCTGCGCATTCTGGCCACACTTCCAGCTAGTAACGCTACTTCCAAAAGAAGTTAAAAGGTTAAAAATATGGTTGCGTAGTGCCATGAATGAAGAAAGACTGATAGGTCTTTTACACGTACAATTCGATATTGAAATTGACACCGAAAGGATAATAGAAAGATTCGCAAAAGGAAATTGAATTTGCAATTTAAATTATTACAATAAAAATATTGAATAAGTTACTTAATAACATCCTTCATTTTACGAACATTGTAATCAAGAAATAAGTATTTATATGTATATATTGCATTAATAAACACAAGGTACAACTTAACATCTTGTGTTTTTTTGTTTTTTTAAATAGTACATGCAATTATTTTTATTAGACCTTGTGCCAAATTCACAAAATGAAATGTAATATTATATCACAAAACACTTTACTTCACACTTCATAAAAAAATACTCGAACCTATATTTGCGTGAAAAATAAATTAGGTTTAGATGCCTGTAATTTAACGTTATTTGACAAGTTGATCGTTGTAAAGGTGATTTAACCCCCCTTTCTTGTGATATGCATATTTGTATACTTCGTATATAAAAATGTGAGAAAAAACACATTTAAATGAAGAAAATACCCTTTTTTGTGAAAAAATATATTTTCAACATAAAAATTAGTCACCAATTTTTAAAAAACTGGCATCGTAGTTAGGGCGAATAAACCCCCTTTTGTCTAATATAAATATTTGTATACTTCGTGTATAAAAATTTTAGAAAAAACACTTAAAAGGAAAAAATACCATTTTTTTCTTATAAAAAAAAATTTGAGAAAAATTACTATTTAGTAATATAATTGAATAACGTATTTAAATAAAACAAATAATTAATAGTGTTTTAAGCATTAATTCGTTCTTGTTCACCGACAGCCCTGTTAAAAATAAAGCAAAAGTATATGTNAAGTTTGGCACGTTACTTCTGGGACACCCTGTATATTAAAATGTCACTTTCAAAAATTTCATGCATTGCTATGCCATGTCATTCCATCTCAAACATACTGTTATAGCATGTTATTGCTTCTTAGCTCAAATGTTGTTTGCTGTTGTGTTTCTGCAGCATATTTTTAATACTGTTTAATCCTGCCTTGTATGAAAGGGTATATAGCAGGGGTGTGGCTACAAAGAGCCACAAAAAAAGAAAATAAATAAAATTATTATTAGAAATGAATGATATAAAAGAAAATTCAAAAGATCCCTTTGGCGAGATTTTCAAAATCTGGTTTTAGATCAGTTAAAGCCGTTCGCAACAATTTTGTTAAATGTTGGATAGTCAATAGGTACGTTCGTTTAAAATCTCCAGTAAAAAAAGTCCAACAGCGAAATTCCGGCGAAATGCCATCTGTTATCTCACAAGAGAAAAATATCCAAAATAGTACGCGAACAGAAAATTTGCAGAAACTTGCAAATTAGACGAACAGCTGATAGAAATATTGTTTACATTCAAAAAATGTAAAACGTAAGAAAACAAATCTCGAAGTCTTATCCTGACACAGTTCACTGACTAAACGAATAATTACTTACTTCTTATAAGTTTAATTAGTCGCATTTTACTATTTTAACTTCCAAACCATCAAATTCAATTTAGGGATTTGCGTAAATTCCAGCCAAATTGCTGTTGGCAAAAATTTTTGCAGCAGAAACTAGCAGATTTCCCTCCTATGAAATGTTATTTTGCTCTCTCAATTTCCCTAAATGCAAGTTTTTTGCGTACGCGAACACAAAAAGCTGATAATTTTTATAACTTTCAGTAATTAACAGGTACGCGAAAGCAACTAATTGCGAACGGTATTTTTACTTTACGAATTTCATTGTAGAGTACAAAGACTCACAGTTATACGTTGTACCAAAAACATCAACTTTTCTTAAAAAGGAGTATTTCGGGTATTGTAAATGCATCCTCAATTATGTAACATAAAAAAGGGTTTATGAAGTATGCCAACGTACATTTAAATAATTTCAAATCGGCAAATCTTTTTTCAAAATCTGCTTTTAAATCATGTGCAATATTTTCTCTAGCCATGGATCAAGCTGAGCTCTAGCTGAGATCCCTTTCTTTTTTAAACACCTAGGATATCACTGACCATTAAAAAGGACCCTGAATGATCGCAAACCTCAAAGCTTTACACATTTTTGTATGTGATTTTTAAAATGAACGATCCAAAATTAGCCGGTATACATATTTAAAATTTTTTAGAACCAGTGGTTGAATTTTTGTACTGAAAGGGTTAACCCTAAAAGTATGATCTACATCTGCGAGGCGTATATGAAATGGGTCTTTTTTTAATTTTGACACAAAATTTACTTTTTATTTTGTTATTTTAAATAAATTTGGTAAACGTTTTTATTAAGAAAACTATGTTTTATTATTAGTCAAACTTACAACTTCAATATTCTTTAAAAAATGAGGCAGGACTANTATAGACCAAAAGAATCGGCATCAGTCGTTGTTGGCCGATTCTTGAAAGAGGTTATGTTATTTAGTTATTTGATTCATGTTTTTCTTTTGTTATAAAATTTTATAAAAGCACTTGTTCTTAAAATGAATTTAATTCAGGATTTAATCGGCCGATTCTTTGCCGATTAAATCCTGAATATAATTTCATTTTAAGAACAAATGCTTTTATAAATTTTTATCATAACAAAATAAAAATATTATCAAATTACTAATAATAATCGGGCGATTCCGATTCTTTTGGCCGATATTAGCCTCGGCATCGGCTGATTCATCGGTCGGACTCTAGGAGAACGCCCTTATACCTGATAATATAAAAGTTTCAAACGTTCCATATTTATGTAAATTAGGCGCCACTTGTATCAACTCACGAAGAGCGCACGTTTAGTACATTCAAAGCTGAAAGCCTGTTCTGTTACAAAAAAATCAAGTTAATAATTAATAAAATCGATGGATAAATAAAGAAGTAATAAGTGGTCATATGAAAATGAGCAAAGATTTTTTGTGTGAAAAATGAGCAGGAAAGAATGTTACTCATACGCCATGTATGTACACCTGAAAATACCTCGAAAACTTATCCATAGAATAAAAAATGAACTAGGCAAAGTATAAAAATACGTTGTCGGCCTCTCTACTCAGATACGCTTCTCACTATAAGTCCTGGGCTCGAATCGTCACATACGATATCGTACTAATCGTCACGTAAAAACACATTTTTCGGATTATGACATACGTGAATGTACTCTTTGTCCCATTCAGCTTATACTGCCTGACGTATCATGTAATTTTCTTTCGTATGGTTTTCGATCCGTGAACGGCTGATTCTAGCTCCGCTTATCTTTAAA
The DNA here is from genome assembly GCF_001687245.7 of Rhagoletis zephyria. Classification (NCBI taxonomy): domain Eukaryota; kingdom Metazoa; phylum Arthropoda; class Insecta; order Diptera; family Tephritidae; genus Rhagoletis; species Rhagoletis zephyria. Next base: position 224,409 of record NW_016157565.1, on the reverse strand, counting down.
AACCTGATGAAGCGAGTCTCTCGAATACGAAGGTTGTTTTTCTCGGTGAGCTGGACTCATCGTCAAAAATTGATGACGCAGTGAACTTTGTGACACATGCTTTCAAAGCCTCCTGTCCAAGTACTCTCCCGAAAGGGCGAAAAGAAACCCCAGTGGTGGAATCCTGAGGTTTCAGTACTAAGGAAAAACAGCAGGAGGCTCTTCAATCAAGCAAAGCGAACAGGCAACCCTATAAAGACGCACTCAAAGTTTTCAAGAAGGCCATGAAGACAGCGAAACGCGAATCTTGGCAAAACTTCTGCAACAACATAGAAGAGAACTCTGAAGTCAACAGGCTGAGGAAAGTTCTCTCGAAATCCCCTTCAAGTATAAAGTCTATCCAGAAGCCTACCGGTGACTGGACGACATCATGTAACGAAATGCTTGAGGTCCTTATGAGCACACACTTCCCGGGCCGCTCGGACGACGCCGGTTTTTCGCCCGGTCCCAGAACCGATTTGTCTCTGGGTGATACCGTTAGGGACGTCGTAAGTGATGAGAGGGTATAATGGACTTTAGTGCACTTTCAGCCCTACAAACCTCCGGGCCTTGACGGAATCTTTCCCGCTCAACTACAGAAAGCTAAGGATATACTGTGCCTCCTGCTTTCTCAGATTTTTACAGCCTGCCTAACCCTGACTCACATACCACACGAGTAGATGTACTCCTACCAAAAGGAGGCAAGGCCGCTCATGTGAAACCGAAGGATTTCAGGCCTATAAGCCTCACTTCATTCTTTCTTAAAACTCTAGAGAGGCTCATGGACGAATATATTCGACAGAATATAATAACTGACAACCTCTCCTCGAACCAGCATGCCTATTCCAAGGAGACCGCACTCCACGAAATCGTATCGACGATTGAAAAAGGATTGGCCTTAAAGGAATACACGCTCGAAGTTTTTCTCGATATCGAGGGTGTTTTCAACAATCAGCCTCATTGCGTAAGTCGTAAATTAGGCTAAAGTGTACGACTCGACAACATTGGCATTGTCTACTGTCGTGGTGAAATAAGTAAACGACGAAAATCGTCGAAGACTATGCAGTGTTGCCAAGTTTTTCCGATTTAGTACACTAGTCGTGTCGAAGTTTTAGGCAATGACATGAAATTTGCGATACGATTCGACTCACGAAAAACTGAACTCAGGCTGAATGTCTCCCCGAAGTCCGTTGTTAACTCCATTCTTATGGCGGGGGTGCAGCGGGGTCTGGTGGATTTTGTTTGGCTCCTTCCCGAAAAGAGAACTATTCTATCAGAACTGGGGGATGGTTGCATTACAAAGTATGTGACCAGAGGAACTCCTCAAAGGGCGTTCTCTCCCCTCTACTCTGGAATCTAACAGTGAACACCCTACTTCTAAGCCTAAAGGGCAACGGCTGTCAAGTCATAGCGTACGCTGATGACATAGCAATCGCGCCAACGGGCAAACATCTTCAGGTCCTCAGTGAGTTATCGCAAAACGCACTCGGTCTGGTAAATATCTGGTCCAAGGAATATGGACTAAGTGTTAATCCTACCAAGACAGAAATGGTACTTTTCACAAGGAAGTATAAAACTCCCTTATTTAAACCTCCAACCCTAAACGGGGTGGCCCTTACTCTCTTAACCGAGGTCAAATACCTTGGAGTTATTCTAGACAAGAAACTGGACTGGAAGCGAAACATTAGGGGCCGCTTCAGGAAGGCCAATACCGCCCTGTATGCATGTAAGACTGCTATAGGCAAAAAATGGGGAATAAAACCACACATAGTACATTGGATGTACACAGCTGTGATAAGACCCATCCTTTTCTACGGGGTCACCGTAACCAACGTAGAACGGGTGCAGAGGACGGATGCCATGCTCGTCACGGGAGCACTGCCCACTACACCCACCAAATCCGTGGAAATAATGTTAAATCTTTCACCTGTGGATCTCTACGGAAAATTTCGGGCCGGCTGTAGTGCGGCCAGGTTAAATACAATCCAGCCGTGGAGAGACCTCAGATTCGGGCATGCAAAAGTACTTGAAACTCTACCGGATAATCTACGACAGATAGATTATACCACTCCTCTATCCTGTTAAGGCAACAAATTTTCCACAAGAATCCCAGAGAGGAACGAATGGGAAGGGGCCACAGACCTGAACCCAGGGTCTACGGCCATATATAGAGATGGTTCCAAGCTTAACAAAAGAGTGGATAGCGGGATCTACTCTGACGAATTCCGCTAAACCTCAGTTTTCGCTTAGCGGACGATTGCAGCGTTTTCAAGCAGAATTAAACGCCATAATGGAAACGACTTGGTGGCTCAAAACCTCCACCCCTCCAGAACGGCCTATTGCTATCTATTCTGACAGCCAGGCTGCTATAAATCCTCTAAATTCTAACGGAACAACGTCCAAAGAAGCCATAGAATGCAGCGGCCACTACAACCTAACCTAGCTGTTAGTTAACAAAAAAATTATGTACTACATATGTTTACTTAGAAATACCATTTGAGCCCATTTTTCTGAAAGCATCTGCTTATACACTATTTTATCTTTGAAAATTTTTATAAGAAATCATTGTACACTATTTTATTTATTAGCATATTCAGAAAAACTAATTGATGTATTATGTCGATACTACACTAGTGCGATTCACAAAACGAAAAGTGGCATTTTTTGCGAAATGGCAAAGTTGCGAACAAAGTTGTATGAAAGACGTATCGCAACTCCAGATTGGAAATGTAAAATTTTTGAAAAATGCCGCGCATTAGAAAAAATAAAAGTTTTTACAATTCTATTTCAAAGCAGCATTAACTGATGAAGTGCTGATCGAACGAATTTTCATTTGGTATTATGACGCTCATTCGATGAAGAATAGCGTTATTGTGAATTTCGCTCGTTTAGGTTGTTCACAATAGTATATTTTTCACCGCTGAGAAGCTTTGTTTACAAATCGAGCAATTTAAAAGGTGTGCTTATACATATTTATGTAAATAATGCAAATTAAAACGAAATAAAAAAGAAAGCGAGGTTATATTAACTCGGTAAAAATGAGAACAACAGCCGGATAAACTGGCCAGGAGTAGTGAATGTTTAAGAGAGTTTAAGTGTAGTCTTTCGAATATATTTTGACATAAAATAATGTATTCAAGAAATTTGTCTACAGATTTATTAAAGAGTTCCGACTGTCTAAAGATTAAAACTATAAACAGCTCTACGATATTGTTCTCAGAGATCGTGCGAACTGATTATTGGGATTTTATTTCTTGTTTTTAGTATTCATGACGTTAGAACTAGATGAAATTAATAAAAATTGTTTAAAATTAGTGTCTAGCAGCCAAAAAGTAAGAAAACAAATGCAAAATCATACATTTTTGACAATTTTCTAACACTTCGCTACACCATCGAAAACAAAATTCTGTTCGACAGAAAATTCGATACTCAATGAAAATTTCGACACGCTTGCATAGCTCATACTACGAATTCCACTTTCGATCTGCGATAACCAGCGAAGATCGAAATTCGAATGCAACTCATAATAATGGCCTTTGCAATTNGAATTCCACTTTCGATCTGCGATAACCAGCGAAGATCGAAATTCGAATGCAACTCATATTAATGGCCTTTGCAATTATTGCCAGCTCAAATACTATGGCAATGTCGCAATTTTGTCGCAAGAAAGTTTCCATACAAAAGTATTCAGCTGCGTCGCAAGGTGGCAAATTTTGCGACATTTGCAACAACTTTGCGACGTTTCATGGATACTATTTTATTATTCACATCTTGAAGCTGCCTATGAAAGTTGGCAGCAATATATTGAAGTAAAATACTCTAACGTTATTTTAATATTACAAGAATTTCTTTGGGATTTTCTTATTAATAGTCCAAGTGCACCATACACTATTTGTAAACGATTGTCGTACCTACACTGGTATTATCTTTAGAAGGGCTATGAAAGTGGACAATAACACTCTCTACTCAGCTTCGACGAGAACATAAACACATTACCGCATTCTTTTTTTTTTTAATTTTTAAGTTATTTATTTAATTTAAATTGAGAAAGCATCAAAATTTTAGAAACTGAAAATTCTACACAATTCGCAATTATTCGTAAATCAGAGCCAAACTACGAAATGACAGCTGATGTTAAGACAGCGATGGTAAAAAATTCAGCAAGACAGATAGGTTTAACAGTGGAAATTTGCTGTCTCCACCTAACATTTCTGTCTTACCACAGCTTTTTTAACAGAATCTGTAGAAGGTTGAAGCGTGGTGTAAAAGAAAACCTCATATACATATGTACATACATATGTATATAACCAAAAGCAAGAAGAATGAACAAAGCAACAATTTTATAAGAGGACCGCAAGGCCATATGGCCTTATTTCTCCATGCAAAGTGAAATAAAGCCATATGGCTCTATTGCACGGCATCTACTTCTTTTGTTTCCTTTCCTTTTATTTTAAGCTTATCTTCGCACTGACCGTTTGACAGTTCATTGATTGTGATCGTTATTTAGAGTGTACTCGTACCCAAAACTATTAAAAGTTTGAGAAAACTTTCACAGGTTTTGCGTTCTTCTACCCAAAAAAAATTTAGGGGAAATTGAGTGAGCAAAATGTGATGAGCTGGCAGTTTCTGCTAAAAAAATGTTTACTTGCGAAAACTTGCAAGTAAGGAAATCAGCTGATCACAAATATATTTTCGTGAATAAACAAAAGAAAATACAGCCTTTTTGAATTATTTATTCCAAATTTTATTATTAATACTAGTATACAACGAAAAGGAGAGTTTTTAACACACGGTTTGTTGAGTTTATTTTTAGTTAATTTACTGCTAATCTCCAGTTTGTTACTTTAGTGTGCGCTAATTATGGTTGCCGTAAGCCATATTCCTTTAAATATATTAAAATAGATTAAAATGCAGCAAGCAAAAATGTTTTGGGCTAAATTTGTCAGTTTTTGTACGTTGATTGTTGAAATTAAAATTTTATAATGATAAAGGTACATTTGTAGCTATTATCTATTAAATTTTTTTGAATCAATGATGGGTGTTTGGAGGAGATCCTCTTATTTTTGAATGCATTAAATATTATGTGGTAACACAAATAATTTTGAGAAAAAAAAACTTATTCATTGCGATATAATTATGTTGTACGTTAAAAAGGTATTTCTTATCCAAAAGTATTCAATTGTAAAAAATGCCAAATCTCGGGAAATGTGCCAAGCAAGTTTTTGCAAATTTTGCGTTCTCGTACTTCTGTGGATATTTTGTCTCTTTGAGAGCGAATGCTGCTAAATTCTCAGAATTTTTTCTGCTGGATAATTTTGCCTGGAGAAATCGAGTACACACCTATTGTTAGGAAATAGGCACAGCAATGTGGTAATGCGTTTTTAATTAATACATAAATTGCAGATAAAACAATAATAAATGCTAATATGAGAAAATGGTGAAAGTATAATGAATATGCGTGTTTATAATTCTGCTTTCAGCCTTTTTAAAGCGAAAAACGCAGAAAAACGAAAGTAAAAATTGTGATTTCTGGCCTTTTTTCTAAGGGTCCCGAGGGACCTTTAGGGGCCAAGGTGTTTGGGGATTGCATTTTTGTGAATGGCGGTTCATACCCTTCCTAAAATGGCGGCCCTTATAGGAAAGCCAACCGAATTTTTGTTGTATTTCACTTTTCTTAAAGTAAGAAATCCGNAGTAAAAATTGTGATTTCTGGCCTTTTTTCTAAGGGTCCCGAGGGACCTTCAGGGGCCAAGGTGTTTGGGGATTGCATTTTTGTGAATGGCGGTTCATACCCTTCCTAAAATTGCGGCCCTTATAGGAAAGCCAACCGAATTTTTGTTGTATTTCACTTTTCTTAAAGTAAGAAATCCGACCCATCTGTTTAATGGATGAAATCTACTTTGTATGAAATTTAACGTGTTAGGAAATATTTCTCGAGCTGGTTGGCTGAAAAAATCCTGGCCAGGATATTTTTAATTAAATATTCAAAAACAATTTTTTGTTTTTAAATTTTGCAATCTTTTGTTTAATGAAAAAATTACATATATGTATAACAATGGAAAGCATAAAGGCTATAGAATGTGTTAAACATATTAGTGAAACATACTAGTATTACCTACCTGTTCATACCTGGCAACCCGATAGGTAGGCCAGAAAAAATAGACAACATAACGCTTTCACATTCTATAGGCTTAATACTTTCAGCCAACCCACTCGCGAAATATATATTCCCTATTCTGCATTTCGACTCGAATCGAAATTTTCTCCGTTTGGCAACTTTGGAATTCTGCGTTCCGTTTCGTGTCGATAAATTTTCGAAATTTACGATTATACCTATTCTACATTTTGATCGTAGTTCCGCTAAAAAAGTGCTAAAAAAAGTCATTGTGGCTAAAAATGGTAGCTAAAATTTTTTTCTTACATNCCGACCACTGTGCGCCGTCAGAATGGGTACTTACACGTCAATACCGAAAAAGTATGGAAAGGAAGTCACGTACGTAACGTAGAGACGCTTCAATGAAGGTGTTGCGTTTGTAAACAAAAATCAGCTGTTCTTTATGGCCGCGTACTTGGGGTTTACACAAGTCATNGTATACACGCAAACATTTTCAATAAGTAATGGTATAGAAAAACAATGAACACTGGGAAAAGGCTAATATTTTTTCCAACCAAAAAAATTTTTGTATAAAAGGGCAAATATACAACATCTGCTTGCTGGCTCCATCAAGTGATTGTAGCATCAGGCTCGAAGCATATAACTTACCAGCATGCCTGTACAATATTTATTTCTTTACAAATGAGGTCTGAGGAAATTTCAAAATTTTTCTACCATTTTGTTAAACATTTTTATTTATTTTTTTAATTCACAACTGCAATATCGCGAACTTAATCTTCCACAAACACGGCTTTGACTCATATAGTGCAGGAAATTTCGGCCAAAATACTTTTTACTTAGAAAATTGAGCTAATTTCACTCACGACACCAGCATGCTGGTACAATCATAAAATTTTCAAATAGTTTTTGAAGTCGCACCAGCAGCTGGTACAATCACACCACAAGAACATACACAGTCAATCGACTTGATGGACCATTTAACAAATTAAGCATATAGTTAAATCGTTAATAGATAAGTTAACAGCCCTAACACTTTTACAATATGTATGTATAAAAACGTAAGGAACACACAATACATATATGTATATATATCAGTCTTTCTTAGTTAAAAAATTCTTCTCTTACATAAATGAATAAAAAAATTAGATCAAATTAAGCATATACAACTTGTTCATGCCAAGTATGAATAAATTCTTCGAAGGGCTAAAAAAAGGGCTAGGGGCAATTTTAAATTTATGTGGCTAAAAAAACTATGTGGTAGCTACATCTAAATCATAAATCAATTTCTGTGTTTTCGCGAGCAATACTTGCAATACGAAAATGGCAACCAAAAGGGATATTGCGCGGGGGTTTGAAAAAGAGGAAGTCCAGGCGGTTTTGTTTCATTATCTATAAATAATACTGTGAAATGCACTGAATACAATTTATTCTTTTTATATAAAATTAATAGATACATGTACATACAAACATACATAAAATTTGGAGTTACATAAAAAAGATGTTTTTATTATCGAACTCGTTTTTACGAACTTTTTAAAAAGAGGTGCGTATTTTTTCTCGAATTCGATTTGCTATGGAAGGATAAGCTTTGTTCTTTCCCTCCTCCTGACGGCTTTCAAAATCGAATTCATTTGCGTTCAAATCTTCCACTCTGTAGTAAATGCAAATGTTGTGGAGTACTAAAACAACGTTTATAATTTCACAGGCTTTGATCGGTGAGTAATGCAGTTCAAGATGAATTTCTTATGATTCTTCACTCATCTGAAAAGGATCAAATATGCCCCTAATTTTCCGCCTTTCAATTTTCGCATCAGCAATCTGGGACTCGTTCCCCTCTTCGAGCAATAAATATCCCCGCGGCTATGGATTTCATTCGTATAATTATGTTTCCGTTAGATATATTTAGTTATTTTAAAATATTTAAAAATTTTAACTTCATAAGCAGCTATAGTGGTGGCAAATATTTCTTTTGTTTTGTTTCGATTTCACACATTCCTAGGCAACCAGCTGATTTCGAAGATGCTTTCGCTCTCCCTCTTTTTCTTTCGATTCGATCGTAACTCAGAATACCAAGTTACGATTGTTGCGGAGCGGAATGCGGGAACGTAATCGAAATGCAGAATATACATTGTCTGATATCTTATCGGATACCAAAGATATAGCAATGGTCTGCTGGGTTAAGACTTAACTTAGCAGATCGCAGGTATATTTTACACGTAATGAGCTACTAAATCGGGAATAGTGTAACTAATTAGCAACTAAATATGCCGTTTGCAAAACTCTGATATCTTATAGAGATTCGAAGATATAGAAATGGTCTGCTAGGTTAAGACTTAACTTACCAGATCGCATGCACCTTTTACACGTAATGAGCAGCTAAATCGGGAATAGTGTAACTAATTAGCAACTAAATACCCAATAGGTTAGAGTTGTGCATCGTGACCATGGTCTGCTATCTTAATATACATAGTAATTATCGATATCTATGGTTTTCATTTATTTATTTCGCGATAATAGCGTGTTACTTATAAAACATAGAAAATGATGATTTCATATGACATATTACACAATAATAATTTTGTTGCTAAATTATTAATACCTGTTTTAGGCTTTTTTTAAAGAAATATTTTATTTTTTTTTAAGGGGCCGAGTAGGACCTTCGTTCCATTACCAAAAAGTAATGCAAAGGGTCCTTTAAGGATCTACGAAAAGAAAAGCCGCGCATACTGGCGCCAAAATGGGTGGCGGCCATTTTTATATCACTAGACCAACTTTAGCAGTTTTTCCAAATAAGATAAAGTGTATTAAAACATTAAGGAGTAATATAATTTATTCTATATTTAGCATAATATAATTTATGAGATGTGTCTTAACAAACCTGAAGTCAATTTTCACAAATCCAATACAGCGAATCCAATATGGCGCCCAAGAAAATAAAAAAATTTATTGAATTTTCATGAAATTTGGCATTTAGAGGTTCTTAAGTTTGCTTATTACAAATTCCAAACTAATTTTTGGAAATTCTGCAATTTTCTCTGTTTTCCTTTGATCTGTCATTTGTGTTTTGCAGTATTCGTCACAATATACACGCGCAGCCTTGTGTTCATAGTCAGGAAGTTTCTTGTATTTTTGAAATAATTTCGAGAGGGAGAAAAATCGTGACAAATTAAGAATGCTATGATATTAAAAAAAAATGGAAAAGTTCCTATGCAGACGGCCCCAATTATCTCCCATTTATAAATATACAGGCCTATCACAAATGCCGAGTGACTCCCGTCGTGAAAAAATCTCCCGTAACGAATTCGGGAGAAATGCTATCAGCAATTCCGACGAATTCATAGTTAGTGCTGCCTTTGGTTTTCGTTTGTTTTTATGTTTTGGTTTAATAATTCTAAATCAAAATAAAATAAATCACAATAAAAAAAACTCGAAATCAGTAATACCATTCTCAGGAATTTCGAATTTGCGGGAGAATTTCGTGATCACGACGGAATTGATGATAGGCCTGATAATTACCGTTAATATTTCATAATTTGATCATTAATTCATTTTAAATATGTTCCCTCGAATAAAATAAATCAAAAAAATTAACAGCCCATTTGACAGCTGGCAACTGTCAAAGTTTTAATTTGACACAAAATTTCGTTATCAGCATGTCTAAAAACCAAATCAGTGGCATTTTTTAAAATATTAAAAATATAAGCGTGCCCAAAAACCTAATAAGTGGTATTTTCTAAAAGATTTTCTCATTTTCAGAAAAATTGACAGTTGATTTGACAGCTATCAACTGTTAAACTAAAAATTGTATGGCATATTCAAATTAGCATAACAAAACTACTACGATACTGCATTTTTATAATAATGGTTAACAGTCCTTCTAATTTTTCGCGTAAAACATAGCTTCTCCGACCACTGTGCGCCGTCAGAATGGGTACTTACATGTCAATACCGAAAAAGTATGGAAAGGAAGTCACGTACGTAACGTAGAGACGCTTCAATGAAGGTGTTGCGTTTGTAAACAAAAATCAGCTTTATGGCCGCGTACTTGGGGTTTACACAAGTCAATTTCGCGGAGACAATAGCAATACATTACTACTTTTTTAATAATATATTCACACTTATCTTAGGAGACAGATTATTGTCTGGACGTCTACCTCAAGGCCAATTTACAATACAGCGAGACGCGAGGCAAGACTCGCCTTCGAATTCGATTACGATACCACTCGCAGAGATACTTTGCGTATACATACATATGTTTACAAAGACGCGATGCCATTTACAATATTATCTTTTGCTTGCAATCACAAAAAAATAAATACATAGGTACATATATTCCCTTTATTTAAAAATTGATTGCTCTACTTTTGTAAAATTTAATTTCTGCATGGTGGCATTGCGAATCAAAACAAAACATACAGTAATTAAGCAAGCTGTTACCTGCCACTTGTTGAAACACATGAAATGGAAATAATTTTGACAGCTTCAACGCAAGGGTTGACATATTTTTTTTTGTACGGTTACTAGTTTTTAAAACTCGGGTTTTTAGTACAGGTTGCCATATTGCATAAATTTTTAAGGCAGTGTCACTCGATTGGTACATTTGTACAGATTTGGGCATTTTTATATTGGCTATTGTCCCATTTTTTTTTTAGTAAATGCTTATTACAACACAGCAATCTTGTATTGAAAAATTTCAACAAATTATTTTTCGTGATTGGGATAAAGAAAAATATTTGGGTATTCACACAATTGGGATAAGATTTGCACCAAATTTCGGCAAATTCGGATGTTGGTAAAGAATGAAATATAAAAAACTAACCAAAATTAAATAAGAACAGAAGTATGATGACTAATATTTAACTTACAAACAAAATACAGGCAGGAATTTCAAAATTTTAACCCTGTTTGTGTGAAATATTTTATTTATATCAGTATTTTTCTTTTAATCAATCTACATATGTATGTTGAAATAAAAGTGAAAATAAAAAAATATTAATTGAAGTATGATTTTTATAAGTCAGATTTCGATATTTTTCGTATGTGGCCATTGAGGCGGCATACATACAGCTTTAGCATGCCTGAGGAACCTTCGAATTAATTTATTTATTCTTTGCTTCGGTTGAAGTTTCAAGATAACGACGACTCTCCAGAGACCATGCAACTCTTTAAGTCAACTTTTCAGGATTATTATTATTTTTATTTAACTATTTTATCAGAACGTTTTTTTTTTAGAAAATACTTGATTTAGAGAAAAAGTGTTTGCATATACTTTCCTTGCGAAGAACCAATTTTTATTGATTCGATTTTAAATATGGTAAATTAGTTTTTTACGAAATTAGTAACCGGTGCTAAGAATTAGGATTTTTCGAAATTAGTACAGAAAAGCGATTTCATTTTTGTAATAACCATAATTAAAACAAGTAAGAGCAGCGCTGTCTTCGGCTATGCCGAAGGCTTCATACCTTTCATGAACATCTGAATGTTTTACTTTAACAGATTACTGCATTTGAAAAAATTTATATATTCACAGCATACATAGATAGAGGAGATACATATATAAAACATCATATCTAAATGGAATGGTATGGAAGATATACCTTATATAGCCCCAATCTAAGTGATTTTCACTGCTGTGTGATCGGTATGTAAACCGGTAACACAATTTAATGGGTTTTGCTTCCTACATAAAGGAGATATAACGCAAAAACTGATATCTGAACAATCAGTGGTATAAGAGATAAAGCTCATACAGCATAGATTTTGACGATTTTCTCAGTAGACTGTATTATTATTTATAAAATAGCTTACGAAATTTATCGGTTTTAGCTGTCCAAATAAAGGAGTTTTAAGTAAAACCCCATATCTGAACAATCAGTTGTATGGAGGCAATAAATAGGTTGTAGTGACCCGATCTTTGTTAATTTTACTGTAAACTCTCTGTTAATGAGTGAAAATAGTGCGAAATTTCATGTTTCTACCTGTATGGAGGCTATAGGTTATAGTGATTTTTGAAATCACCGTGAAGTAATCATCCTAGGAGTAATTTCCAACAAATTAAGACCGCTTGTAGTTTTCTACATTTGTCCATGTGTGCGTCAGTGCTAATAGCAGTACTGCGGTAATTGTCAGTACTTTTTAATTAATCAAAAATATTTCCTGTCAAGTTGAGAGATAGGACATTCTTATTTTGATTAAAATACTTTTTTGAACAGCGTGGTACCTTTTTGGTCCTGTGACGAATTTTTTCCAGATAGACCTAAAAATAAAGCAAGATTGACTGTATAATTTAAACACTCGTTTTTTTTTTTAAAACTACATACCTTACTATTTCGGTGACCATCCGTCCTGTATTATACGGGACAGCCCTGTTTTTGGACCAATTGTCCTGGTAATTTATTTATTTTATACGGGACGCCAAATGTTCTGTATTTATTTTAATGTCCTGCATTTGTCCCGTATTCGGTGTTCGGTATTTCCACGCCTTGACAGCTCATTAAAATGGCGCGCCTACGAATCAATTTTAAGTGATATTTGTATACAGGGTGTCCCAGAAGTAACCTTCCAAACTTTAGGGGAAGGTAGGCGGGGGGTGAGCTCTCTGATAAACAAAAAATTTTCAGGTAAAGGTGTTACCGTTTTTGAAATATTTAAATTTTTTTGAAATAAAAAAAATCGTGCCTTTTCATGTATTTTCTTTAAGTGCATCTACAAACCAGGCTATACTTAGTAAATTTTTTATGTAAAATACTTTCAGATAGTTGCTTCTCCATACCCAAATGGAATGTAGTTAAAATATATTAAGGAACCATTATAAAATTAGGTCTATTTTGGGATTTTTAACTTTTAGATATTTTCTTCCTCAACTTTGACTATCTCTGGTGGAAAAAAATGTACTGAGCTATAACTTTACATTACATACAAATATTGCTCATTTAATAAAGATTTCAGAAAGGTGCAACTCTTACTGTTTCGAAGAGAAAAAAAAGTTATAGCCGCTTTTGTGGGCAAAGGACTGAGACACTCTAGAATGTATTTAATATATTTAAATTTAAGTTGCTCTTGTTACCGACCAATGACATGCTAAATAGTACAAAGGTACATTATTACCTGCTCCTGACATTATTTTATGTTACTTACCGGAATTCGGACTAGAGTCTATAACAAGGGCTATATCTATCAATATTTTTTGTGAAGGATGGGTTCACGTGAAATAAAATATACATGATCTGTTTGAATGAAAGTTTATTCATGTATTGATAAAATATGCTCAAATTGGCGACCTTCTACTCTAATACAAGCTCGGCACCTTTTAAGAAAAGACGCTTTTAGAGATCTTAAACTCAATTGGGCTATCTCAGCAGCAGCTCCATTTATTTGTTCCCGCAAATGCTCTTCGTTTTGAATTGTTTTTGAATAAATTTTGTCATTAAGACAGCCCCAGTAGAAAAAATCGAATGGATTCAGGTCTGGCGATCGAGCGTATCGTCCAATCCATCGGCGAGAATAAGTTTCTCCTAAATGAGCTCTTACTTCACGCCCGTAGTGAGCAGGGCACCCGTCATTTTGCAGCCATAGTCTTCGCCGCAGGTTTAAGGGTACATCTTCCAAAAGAGTTGGAAGCCGTTCCTGAAGGAACTCTAAATAACTGTGAGAGTTGAGCGTTGGCGGCAGTTCCACAGGTCCCAATATCTGACAATTAAAAATACCGCACCATAAATTTATTTTGTACGGGTACTGCGAAGGTTATGTAAATTAAAATAACCATCACGTTTGCATGATGATTCATCGCTCCAAATTATTTTATTAAAAAAGTTCTCAACATTTCACGGCAAAATCTAACCCCCGATTTAAATTTAAGTTCCTCTTGTTACCGACCAATGACATGCTAAATAGTACAAAGGTACATTATTACCTGCTCCTGATATTATTTTATGTTACTTACCGGAATTAGTGAAAGTGGATTTTGTGAAATTGGACCCTTCGAACATTGCGTTATTAATACTATGACAGAGAACACGCAGTATACGTCGCATGAATATGCGGATATTCACCTAATTTACGGTGAAGCTTGCTGTAATGCCAGAGCTGCTCAAA